>NW_026910037.1:0-93389 GCF_949316205.1 Platichthys flesus
TCCCCTGAAAGTTGTAAGACTCTGGATGAAAAAATGCCACCTCAGCCTCAAACCAGACACTGGCTGATTCTACCCGAGGACGAAGCCTTATTTTCGGGTAAAAGCAGTCAGGCAGAGTGCCTGAATCAAAAAGATGAAAAAGCATGAAAAGGAGTAAAATGCCATCCAAATACACTCCTTTGATGAAAAAGAGGTGAACATGTGTGTGCGTGCGTGCCTCTAATTCCATCCAGAGACACTCCTTTGATGAAAAAAGAGGTGAACATGTGTGTGCGTGCGTGCCTCTAATTCCATCCAAAGACACGCCTTTGATGAAAAAAGAGGTGAAAATGCATGAAAACGGTGAAAAAGCATGAAAATGAAAAAAAAAATGCTTGTGCCACTTGGTCTCATACGGTGCCCTGGGTCATGTGAGCGGGTCAAACCGCCTTGAATTTCATTCAAATACACTCATTTGATAAAAAGAGTAAAAATGCATGAAAACGACTAAAAATCATGAAAATGGATAAAATGCCTGTGCCACTGTGTATAATATGATGTCATGGGTCACCTGAGTGGGTCAAACTGTGTTGTGTTGTGTTGTCCTTGCGAATGGAGTACCAGGGGTCCTTGCGAAAATATGACAGAGTGTGAAATGGAGTACCAGGGGAGCAAAAAGTAGAAGGGTGAAAAAAGAGGTAAAATGCATGAAAACTGTGAAAAAGCATGAAAATGAATAAAATGCGGGTCACATTATTCATAATATATGCCCCTGAAGCCCATAATACTTCCATGGGAACATGTCAGTGGAGCCTCCAGGCTGAGACTGATTCTACCCGAGGATGAAGCCTTACTTTCGGGTAAAAGTAGTCAGGCAGAGTGCCTGGATCATGGCTGAGAAAACAAACACATGCACCACACACATTGGGGTCTATATTCCCCTGAAAGTTGTAAGACTCTGGATGAAAAAATGCCACCTCAGCCTCAAACCAGACACTGGCTGATTCTACCCGAGGACGAAGCCTTATTTTCGGGTAAAAGTAGTCAGGCAGAGTGCCTGAATCAAAAAGATGAAAAAGCATGAAAAGGAGTAAAATGCCATCCAAATACACTCCTTTGATGAAAAAAGAGGTGAACATGTGTGTGCGTGCGTGCCTCTAATTCCATCCAGAGACACTCCTTTGATGAAAAAAGAGGTGAACATGTGTGTGCGTGCGTGCCTCTAATTCCATCCAAAGACACGCCTTTGATGAAAAAAGAGGTGAAAATGCATGAAAACGGTGAAAAAGCATGAAATGAAAAAAAAATGCTTGTGCCACTGGGTCTCATACGGTGCCCTGGGTCATGTGAGCGGGTCAAACCGCCTTGAATTTCATTCAAATACACTCATTTGATAAAAAGAGTAAAAATGCATGAAAACGACTAAAAATCATGAAAATGGATAAAATGCCTGTGCCACTGTGTATAATATGATGTCATGGGTCACCTGAGTGGGTCAAACTGTGTTGTGTTGTGTTGTCCTTGCGAATGGAGTACCAGGGGTGCAAGGCTGTCCTTGCGAAAATATGACAGAGTGTGAAATGGAGTACCAGGGGAGCAAAAAGAAGAAGGGGGAAAAAAGAGGTAAAATGCATGAAAACTGTGAAAAAGCATGAAAATGAATAAAATGCGGGTCACATTATTCATAATATATGCCCCTGAAGCCCATAATACTTCCATGGGAACATGTCAGTGGAGCCTCCAGGCTGAGACTGATTCTACCCGAGGATGAAGCCTTACTTTCGGGTAAAAGTAGTCAGGCAGAGTGCCTGGATCATGGCCGAGAAAAACAAACACATGCACCACACACATTGGGGTCTATATTCCCCTGAAAGTTGTAAGACTCTGGATGAAAAAATGCCACCTCAGCCTCAAACCAGACACTGGCTGATTCTACCCGAGGACGAAGCCTTATTTTCGGGTAAAAGCAGTCAGGCAGAGTGCCTGAATCAAAAAGATGAAAAAGCATGAAAAGGAGTAAAATGCCATCCAAATACACTCCTTTGATGAAAAAAGAGGTGAACATGTGTGTGCGTGCGTGCCTCTAATTCCATCCAGAGACACTCCTTTGATGAAAAAAGAGGTGAACATGTGTGTGCGTGCGTGCCTCTAATTCCATCCAAAGACACGCCTTTGATGAAAAAAGAGGTGAAAATGCATGAAAACGGTGAAAAAGCATGAAAATGAAAAAAAAAATGCTTGTGCCACTTGGTCTCATACGGTGCCCTGGGTCATGTGAGCGGGTCAAACCGCCTTGAATTTCATTCAAATACACTCATTTGATAAAAAGAGTAAAAATGCATGAAAACGACTAAAAATCATGAAAATGGATAAAATGCCTGTGCCACTGTGTATAATATGATGTCATGGGTCACCTGAGTGGGTCAAACTGTGTTGTGTTGTGTTGTCCTTGCGAATGGAGTACCAGGGGTCCTTGCGAAAATATGACAGAGTGTGAAATGGAGTACCAGGGGAGCAAAAAGTAGAAGGGTGAAAAAAGAGGTAAAATGCATGAAAACTGTGAAAAAGCATGAAAATGAATAAAATGCGGGTCACATTATTCATAATATATGCCCCTGAAGCCCATAATACTTCCATGGGAACATGTCAGTGGAGCCTCCAGGCTGAGACTGATTCTACCCGAGGATGAAGCCTTACTTTCGGGTAAAAGTAGTCAGGCAGAGTGCCTGGATCATGGCTGAGAAAAACAAACACATGCACCACACACATTGGGGTCTATATTCCCCTGAAAGTTGTAAGACTCTGGATGAAAAAATGCCACCTCAGCCTCAAACCAGACACTGGCTGATTCTACCCGAGGACGAAGCCTTATTTTCGGGTAAAAGTAGTCAGGCAGAGTGCCTGAATCAAAAAGATGAAAAAGCATGAAAAGGAGTAAAATGCCATCCAAATACACTCCTTTGATGAAAAAAGAGGTGAACATGTGTGTGCGTGCGTGCCTCTAATTCCATCCAGAGACACTCCTTTGATGAAAAAAGAGGTGAACATGTGTGTGCGTGCGTGCCTCTAATTCCATCCAAAGACACGCCTTTGATGAAAAAAGAGGTGAAAATGCATGAAAACGGTGAAAAAGCATGAAAATGAAAAAAAAATGCTTGTGCCACTGGGTCTCATACGGTGCCCTGGGTCATGTGAGCGGGTCAAACCGCCTTGAATTTCATTCAAATACACTCATTTGATAAAAAGAGTAAAAATGCATGAAAACGACTAAAAATCATGAAAATGGATAAAATGCCTGTGCCACTGTGTATAATATGATGTCATGGGTCACCTGAGTGGGTCAAACTGTGTTGTGTTGTGTTGTCCTTGCGAATGGAGTACCAGGGGTGCAAGGCTGTCCTTGCGAAAATATGACAGAGTGTGAAATGGAGTACCAGGGGAGCAAAAAGAAGAAGGGGGAAAAAAGAGGTAAAATGCATGAAAACTGTGAAAAAGCATGAAAATGAATAAAATGCGGGTCACATTATTCATAATATATGCCCTGAAGCCCATAATACTTCCATGGGAACATGTCAGTGGAGCCTCCAGGCTGAGACTGATTCTACCCGAGGATGAAGCCTTACTTTCGGGTAAAAGTAGTCAGGCAGAGTGCCTGGATCATGGCCGAGAAAAACAAACACATGCACCACACACATTGGGGTCTATATTCCCCTGAAAGTTGTAAGACTCTGGATGAAAAAATGCCACCTCAGCCTCAAACCAGACACTGGCTGATTCTACCCGAGGACGAAGCCTTATTTTCGGGTAAAAGCAGTCAGGCAGAGTGCCTGAATCAAAAAGATGAAAAAGCATGAAAAGGAGTAAAATGCCATCCAAATACACTCCTTTGATGAAAAAAGAGGTGAACATGTGTGTGCGTGCGTGCCTCTAATTCCATCCAGAGACACTCCTTTGATGAAAAAAGAGGTGAACATGTGTGTGCGTGCGTGCCTCTAATTCCATCCAAAGACACGCCTTTGATGAAAAAAGAGGTGAAAATGCATGAAAACGGTGAAAAAGCATGAAAATGAAAAAAAAAATGCTTGTGCCACTTGGTCTCATACGGTGCCCTGGGTCATGTGAGCGGGTCAAACCGCCTTGAATTTCATTCAAATACACTCATTTGATAAAAAGAGTAAAAATGCATGAAAACGACTAAAAATCATGAAAATGGATAAAATGCCTGTGCCACTGTGTATAATATGATGTCATGGGTCACCTGAGTGGGTCAAACTGTGTTGTGTTGTGTTGTCCTTGCGAATGGAGTACCAGGGGTCCTTGCGAAAATATGACAGAGTGTGAAATGGAGTACCAGGGGAGCAAAAAGTAGAAGGGTGAAAAAAGAGGTAAAATGCATGAAAACTGTGAAAAAGCATGAAAATGAATAAAATGCGGGTCACATTATTCATAATATATGCCCCTGAAGCCCATAATACTTCCATGGGAACATGTCAGTGGAGCCTCCAGGCTGAGACTGATTCTACCCGAGGATGAAGCCTTACTTTCGGGTAAAAGTAGTCAGGCAGAGTGCCTGGATCATGGCTGAGAAAAACAAACACATGCACCACACACATTGGGGTCTATATTCCCCTGAAAGTTGTAAGACTCTGGATGAAAAAATGCCACCTCAGCCTCAAACCAGACACTGGCTGATTCTACCCGAGGACGAAGCCTTATTTTCGGGTAAAAGTAGTCAGGCAGAGTGCCTGAATCAAAAAGATGAAAAAGCATGAAAAGGAGTAAAATGCCATCCAAATACACTCCTTTGATGAAAAAAGAGGTGAACATGTGTGTGCGTGCGTGCCTCTAATTCCATCCAGAGACACTGCTTTGATGAAAAAAGAGGTGAACATGTGTGTGCGTGCGTGCCTCTAATTCCATCCAAAGACACGCCTTTGATGAAAAAAGATGTGAAAATGCATGAAAACGGTGAAAAAGCATGAAAATGAAAAAAAAATGCTTGTGCCACTGGGTCTCATACGGTGCCCTGGGTCATGTGAGCGGGTCAAACCGCCTTGAATTTCATTCAAATACACTCATTTGATAAAAAGAGTAAAAATGCATGAAAACGACTAAAAATCATGAAAATGGATAAAATGCCTGTGCCACTGTGTATAATATGATGTCATGGGTCACCTGAGTGGGTCAAACTGTGTTGTGTTGTGTTGTCCTTGCGAATGGAGTACCAGGGGTGCAAGGCTGTCCTTGCGAAAATATGACAGAGTGTGAAATGGAGTACCAGGGGAGCAAAAAGAAGAAGGGGGAAAAAAGAGGTAAAATGCATGAAAACTGTGAAAAAGCATGAAAATGAATAAAATGCGGGTCACATTATTCATAATATATGCCCCTGAAGCCCATAATACTTCCATGGGAACATGTCAGTGGAGCCTCCAGGCTGAGACTGATTCTACCCGAGGATGAAGCCTTACTTTCGGGTAAAAGTAGTCAGGCAGAGTGCCTGGATCATGGCCGAGAAAAACAAACACATGCACCACACACATTGGGGTCTATATTCCCCTGAAAGTTGTAAGACTCTGGATGAAAAAATGCCACCTCAGCCTCAAACCAGACACTGGCTGATTCTACCCGAGGACGAAGCCTTATTTTCGGGTAAAAGTAGTCAGGGAGAGTGCCTGAATCAAAAAGATGAAAAAGCATGAAAAGGAGTAAAATGCCATCCAAATACACTCCTTTGATGAAAAAAGAGGTGAACATGTGTGTGCGTGCGTGCCTCTAATTCCATCCAGAGACACTCCTTTGATGAAAAAAGAGGTGAACATGTGTGTGCGTGCGTGCCTCTAATTCCATCCAAAGACACGCCTTTGATGAAAAAAGAGGTGAAAATGCATGAAAACGGTGAAAAAGCATGAAAATGAAAAAAAAAATGCTTGTGCCACTTGGTCTCATACGGTGCCCTGGGTCATGTGAGCGGGTCAAACCGCCTTGAATTTCATTCAAATACACTCATTTGATAAAAAGAGTAAAAATGCATGAAAACGACTAAAAATCATGAAAATGGATAAAATGCCTGTGCCACTGTGTATAATATGATGTCATGGGTCACCTGAGTGGGTCAAACTGTGTTGTGTTGTGTTGTCCTTGCGAATGGAGTACCAGGGGTCCTTGCGAAAATATGACAGAGTGTGAAATGGAGTACCAGGGGAGCAAAAAGTAGAAGGGTGAAAAAAGAGGTAAAATGCATGAAAACTGTGAAAAAGCATGAAAATGAATAAAATGCGGGTCACATTATTCATAATATATGCCCCTGAAGCCCATAATACTTCCATGGGAACATGTCAGTGGAGCCTCCAGGCTGAGACTGATTCTACCCGAGGATGAAGCCTTACTTTCGGGTAAAAGTAGTCAGGCAGAGTGCCTGGATCATGGCTGAGAAAAACAAACACATGCACCACACACATTGGGGTCTATATTCCCCTGAAAGTTGTAAGACTCTGGATGAAAAAATGCCACCTCAGCCTCAAACCAGACACTGGCTGATTCTACCCGAGGACGAAGCCTTATTTTCGGGTAAAAGTAGTCAGGCAGAGTGCCTGAATCAAAAAGATGAAAAAGCATGAAAAGGAGTAAAATGCCATCCAAATACACTCCTTTGATGAAAAAAGAGGTGAACATGTGTGTGCGTGCGTGCCTCTAATTCCATCCAGAGACACTCCTTTGATGAAAAAAGAGGTGAACATGTGTGTGCGTGCGTGCCTCTAATTCCATCCAAAGACACGCCTTTGATGAAAAAAGAGGTGAAAATGCATGAAAACGGTGAAAAAGCATGAAAATGAAAAAAAAATGCTTGTGCCACTGGGTCTCATACGGTGCCCTGGGTCATGTGAGCGGGTCAAACCGCCTTGAATTTCATTCAAATACACTCATTTGATAAAAAGAGTAAAAATGCATGAAAACGACTAAAAATCATGAAAATGGATAAAATGCCTGTGCCACTGTGTATAATATGATGTCATGGGTCACCTGAGTGGGTCAAACTGTGTTGTGTTGTGTTGTCCTTGCGAATGGAGTACCAGGGGTGCAAGGCTGTCCTTGCGAAAATATGACAGTGTGAAATGGAGTACCAGGGGAGCAAAAAGAAGAAGGGGGAAAAAAGAGGTAAAATGCATGAAAACTGTGAAAAAGCATGAAAATGAATAAAATGCGGGTCACATTATTCATAATATATGCCCCTGAAGCCCATAATACTTCCATGGGAACATGTCAGTGGAGCCTCCAGGCTGAGACTGATTCTACCCGAGGATGAAGCCTTACTTTCGGGTAAAAGTAGTCAGGCAGAGTGCCTGGATCATGGCCGAGAAAAACAAACACATGCACCACACACATTGGGGTCTATATTCCCCTGAAAGTTGTAAGACTCTGGATGAAAAAATGCCACCTCAGCCTCAAACCAGACACTGGCTGATTCTACCCGAGGACGAAGCCTTATTTTCGGGTAAAAGCAGTCAGGCAGAGTGCCTGAATCAAAAAGATGAAAAAGCATGAAAAGGAGTAAAATGCCATCCAAATACACTCCTTTGATGAAAAAAGAGGTGAACATGTGTGTGCGTGCGTGCCTCTAATTCCATCCAGAGACACTCCTTTGATGAAAAAAGAGGTGAACATGTGTGTGCGTGCGTGCCTCTAATTCCATCCAAAGACACGCCTTTGATGAAAAAAGAGGTGAAAATGCATGAAAACGGTGAAAAAGCATGAAAATGAAAAAAAAAATGCTTGTGCCACTTGGTCTCATACGGTGCCCTGGGTCATGTGAGCGGGTCAAACCGCCTTGAATTTCATTCAAATACACTCATTTGATAAAAAGAGTAAAAATGCATGAAAACGACTAAAAATCATGAAAATGGATAAAATGCCTGTGCCACTGTGTATAATATGATGTCATGGGTCACCTGAGTGGGTCAAACTGTGTTGTGTTGTGTTGTCCTTGCGAATGGAGTACCAGGGGTCCTTGCGAAAATATGACAGAGTGTGAAATGGAGTACCAGGGGAGCAAAAAGTAGAAGGGTGAAAAAAGAGGTAAAATGCATGAAAACTGTGAAAAAGCATGAAAATGAATAAAATGCGGGTCACATTATTCATAATATATGCCCCTGAAGCCCATAATACTTCCATGGGAACATGTCAGTGGAGCCTCCAGGCTGAGACTGATTCTACCCGAGGATGAAGCCTTACTTTCGGGTAAAAGTAGTCAGGCAGAGTGCCTGGATCATGGCTGAGAAAAACAAACACATGCACCACACACATTGGGGTCTATATTCCCCTGAAAGTTGTAAGACTCTGGATGAAAAAATGCCACCTCAGCCTCAAACCAGACACTGGCTGATTCTACCCGAGGACGAAGCCTTATTTTCGGGTAAAAGTAGTCAGGCAGAGTGCCTGAATCAAAAAGATGAAAAAGCATGAAAAGGAGTAAAATGCCATCCAAATACACTCCTTTGATGAAAAAAGAGGTGAACATGTGTGTGCGTGCGTGCCTCTAATTCCATCCAGAGACACTCCTTTGATGAAAAAAGAGGTGAACATGTGTGTGCGTGCGTGCCTCTAATTCCATCCAAAGACACGCCTTTGATGAAAAAAGAGGTGAAAATGCATGAAAACGGTGAAAAAGCATGAAAATGAAAAAAAAATGCTTGTGCCACTGGGTCTCATACGGTGCCCTGGGTCATGTGAGCGGGTCAAACCGCCTTGAATTTCATTCAAATACACTCATTTGATAAAAAGAGTAAAAATGCATGAAAACGACTAAAAATCATGAAAATGGATAAAATGCCTGTGCCACTGTGTATAATATGATGTCATGGGTCACCTGAGTGGGTCAAACTGTGTTGTGTTGTGTTGTCCTTGCGAATGGAGTACCAGGGGTGCAAGGCTGTCCTTGCGAAAATATGACAGAGTGTGAAATGGAGTACCAGGGGAGCAAAAAGAAGAAGGGGGAAAAAAGAGGTAAAATGCATGAAAACTGTGAAAAAGCATGAAAATGAATAAAATGCGGGTCACATTATTCATAATATATGCCCCTGAAGCCCATAATACTTCCATGGGAACATGTCAGTGGAGCCTCCAGGCTGAGACTGATTCTACCCGAGGATGAAGCCTTACTTTCGGGTAAAAGTAGTCAGGCAGAGTGCCTGGATCATGGCCGAGAAAAACAAACACATGCACCACACACATTGGGGTCTATATTCCCCTGAAAGTTGTAAGACTCTGGATGAAAAAATGCCACCTCAGCCTCAAACCAGACACTGGCTGATTCTACCCGAGGACGAAGCCTTATTTTCGGGTAAAAGCAGTCAGGCAGAGTGCCTGAATCAAAAAGATGAAAAAGCATGAAAAGGAGTAAAATGCCATCCAAATACACTCCTTTGATGAAAAAAGAGGTGAACATGTGTGTGCGTGCGTGCCTCTAATTCCATCCAGAGACACTCCTTTGATGAAAAAAGAGGTGAACATGTGTGTGCGTGCGTGCCTCTAATTCCATCCAAAGACACGCCTTTGATGAAAAAAGAGGTGAAAATGCATGAAAACGGTGAAAAAGCATGAAAATGAAAAAAAAAATGCTTGTGCCACTTGGTCTCATACGGTGCCCTGGGTCATGTGAGCGGGTCAAACCGCCTTGAATTTCATTCAAATACACTCATTTGATAAAAAGAGTAAAAATGCATGAAAACGACTAAAAATCATGAAAATGGATAAAATGCCTGTGCCACTGTGTATAATATGATGTCATGGGTCACCTGAGTGGGTCAAACTGTGTTGTGTTGTGTTGTCCTTGCGAATGGAGTACCAGGGGTCCTTGCGAAAATATGACAGAGTGTGAAATGGAGTACCAGGGGAGCAAAAAGTAGAAGGGTGAAAAAAGAGGTAAAATGCATGAAAACTGTGAAAAAGCATGAAAATGAATAAAATGCGGGTCACATTATTCATAATATATGCCCCTGAAGCCCATAATACTTCCATGGGAACATGTCAGTGGAGCCTCCAGGCTGAGACTGATTCTACCCGAGGATGAAGCCTTACTTTCGGGTAAAAGTAGTCAGGCAGAGTGCCTGGATCATGGCTGAGAAAAACAAACACATGCACCACACACATTGGGGTCTATATTCCCCTGAAAGTTGTAAGACTCTGGATGAAAAAATGCCACCTCAGCCTCAAACCAGACACTGGCTGATTCTACCCGAGGACGAAGCCTTATTTTCGGGTAAAAGTAGTCAGGCAGAGTGCCTGAATCAAAAAGATGAAAAAGCATGAAAAGGAGTAAAATGCCATCCAAATACACTCCTTTGATGAAAAAAGAGGTGAACATGTGTGTGCGTGCGTGCCTCTAATTCCATCCAGAGACACTCCTTTGATGAAAAAAGAGGTGAACATGTGTGTGCGTGCGTGCCTCTAATTCCATCCAAAGACACGCCTTTGATGAAAAAAGAGGTGAAAATGCATGAAAACGGTGAAAAAGCATGAAAATGAAAAAAAAATGCTTGTGCCACTGGGTCTCATACGGTGCCCTGGGTCATGTGAGCGGGTCAAACCGCCTTGAATTTCATTCAAATACACTCATTTGATAAAAAGAGTAAAAATGCATGAAAACGACTAAAAATCATGAAAATGGATAAAATGCCTGTGCCACTGTGTATAATATGATGTCATGGGTCACCTGAGTGGGTCAAACTGTGTTGTGTTGTGTTGTCCTTGCGAATGGAGTACCAGGGGTGCAAGGCTGTCCTTGCGAAAATATGACAGTGTGAAATGGAGTACCAGGGGAGCAAAAAGAAGAAGGGGGAAAAAAGAGGTAAAATGCATGAAAACTGTGAAAAAGCATGAAAATGAATAAAATGCGGGTCACATTATTCATAATATATGCCCCTGAAGCCCATAATACTTCCATGGGAACATGTCAGTGGAGCCTCCAGGCTGAGACTGATTCTACCCGAGGATGAAGCCTTACTTTCGGGTAAAAGTAGTCAGGCAGAGTGCCTGGATCATGGCCGAGAAAAACAAACACATGCACCACACACATTGGGGTCTATATTCCCCTGAAAGTTGTAAGACTCTGGATGAAAAAATGCCACCTCAGCCTCAAACCAGACACTGGCTGATTCTACCCGAGGACGAAGCCTTATTTTCGGGTAAAAGTAGTCAGGCAGAGTGCCTGAATCAAAAAGATGAAAAAGCATGAAAAGGAGTAAAATGCCATCCAAATACACTCCTTTGATGAAAAAAGAGGTGAACATGTGTGTGCGTGCGTGCCTCTAATTCCATCCAGAGACACTCCTTTGATGAAAAAAGAGGTGAACATGTGTGTGCGTGCGTGCCTCTAATTCCATCCAAAGACACGCCTTTGATGAAAAAAGAGGTGAAAATGCATGAAAACGGTGAAAAAGCATGAAAATGAAAAAAAAAATGCTTGTGCCACTTGGTCTCATACGGTGCCCTGGGTCATGTGAGCGGGTCAAACCGCCTTGAATTTCATTCAAATACACTCATTTGATAAAAAGAGTAAAAATGCATGAAAACGACTAAAAATCATGAAAATGGATAAAATGCCTGTGCCACTGTGTATAATATGATGTCATGGGTCACCTGAGTGGGTCAAACTGTGTTGTGTTGTGTTGTCCTTGCGAATGGAGTACCAGGGGTCCTTGCGAAAATATGACAGAGTGTGAAATGGAGTACCAGGGGAGCAAAAAGTAGAAGGGTGAAAAAAGAGGTAAAATGCATGAAAACTGTGAAAAAGCATGAAAATGAATAAAATGCGGGTCACATTATTCATAATATATGCCCCTGAAGCCCATAATACTTCCATGGGAACATGTCAGTGGAGCCTCCAGGCTGAGACTGATTCTACCCGAGGATGAAGCCTTACTTTCGGGTAAAAGTAGTCAGGCAGAGTGCCTGGATCATGGCTGAGAAAAACAAACACATGCACCACACACATTGGGGTCTATATTCCCCTGAAAGTTGTAAGACTCTGGATGAAAAAATGCCACCTCAGCCTCAAACCAGACACTGGCTGATTCTACCCGAGGACGAAGCCTTATTTTCGGGTAAAAGTAGTCAGGCAGAGTGCCTGAATCAAAAAGATGAAAAAGCATGAAAAGGAGTAAAATGCCATCCAAATACACTCCTTTGATGAAAAAAGAGGTGAACATGTGTGTGCGTGCGTGCCTCTAATTCCATCCAGAGACACTCCTTTGATGAAAAAAGAGGTGAACATGTGTGTGCGTGCGTGCCTCTAATTCCATCCAAAGACACGCCTTTGATGAAAAAAGAGGTGAAAATGCATGAAAACGGTGAAAAAGCATGAAAATGAAAAAAAAAATGCTTGTGCCACTTGGTCTCATACGGTGCCCTGGGTCATGTGAGCGGGTCAAACCGCCTTGAATTTCATTCAAATACACTCATTTGATAAAAAGAGTAAAAATGCATGAAAACGACTAAAAATCATGAAAATGGATAAAATGCCTGTGCCACTGTGTATAATATGATGTCATGGGTCACCTGAGTGGGTCAAACTGTGTTGTGTTGTGTTGTCCTTGCGAATGGAGTACCAGGGGTCCTTGCGAAAATATGACAGAGTGTGAAATGGAGTACCAGGGGAGCAAAAAGTAGAAGGGTGAAAAAAGAGGTAAAATGCATGAAAACTGTGAAAAAGCATGAAAATGAATAAAATGCGGGTCACATTATTCATAATATATGCCCCTGAAGCCCATAATACTTCCATGGGAACATGTCAGTGGAGCCTCCAGGCTGAGACTGATTCTACCCGAGGATGAAGCCTTACTTTCGGGTAAAAGTAGTCAGGCAGAGTGCCTGGATCATGGCCGAGAAAAACAAACACATGCACCACACACATTGGGGTCTACATTCCCCTGAAAGTTGTAAGACTCTGGATGAAAAAATGCCACCTCAGCCTCAAACCAGACACTGGCTGATTCTACCCGAGGACGAAGCCTTATTTTCGGGTAAAAGTAGTCAGGCAGAGTGCCTGAATCAAAAAGATGAAAAAGCATGAAAAGGAGTAAAATGCCATCCAAATACACTCCTTTGATGAAAAAAGAGGTGAACATGTGTGTGCGTGCGTGCCTCTAATTCCATCCAGAGACACTCCTTTGATGAAAAAAGAGGTGAACATGTGTGTGCGTGCGTGCCTCTAATTCCATCCAAAGACACGCCTTTGATGAAAAAAGAGGTGAAAATGCATGAAAACGGTGAAAAAGCATGAAAATGAAAAAAAAATGCTTGTGCCACTGGGTCTCATACGGTGCCCTGGGTCATGTGAGCGGGTCAAACCGCCTTGAATTTCATTCAAATACACTCATTTGATAAAAAGAGTAAAAATGCATGAAAACGACTAAAAATCATGAAAATGGATAAAATGCCTGTGCCACTGTGTATAATATGATGTCATGGGTCACCTGAGTGGGTCAAACTGTGTTGTGTTGTGTTGTCCTTGCGAATGGAGTACCAGGGGTGCAAGGCTGTCCTTGCGAAAATATGACAGAGTGTGAAATGGAGTACCAGGGGAGCAAAAAGAAGAAGGGGGAAAAAAGAGGTAAAATGCATGAAAACTGTGAAAAAGCATGAAAATGAATAAAATGCGGGTCACATTATTCATAATATATGCCCCTGAAGCCCATAATACTTCCATGGGAACATGTCAGTGGAGCCTCCAGGCTGAGACTGATTCTACCCGAGGATGAAGCCTTACTTTCGGGTAAAAGTAGTCAGGCAGAGTGCCTGGATCATGGCCGAGAAAAACAAACACATGCACCACACACATTGGGGTCTATATTCCCCTGAAAGTTGTAAGACTCTGGATGAAAAAATGCCACCTCAGCCTCAAACCAGACACTGGCTGATTCTACCCGAGGACGAAGCCTTATTTTCGGGTAAAAGTAGTCAGGCAGAGTGCCTGAATCAAAAAGATGAAAAAGCATGAAAAGGAGTAAAATGCCATCCAAATACACTCCTTTGATGAAAAAAGAGGTGAACATGTGTGTGCGTGCGTGCCTCTAATTCCATCCAGAGACACTCCTTTGATGAAAAAAGAGGTGAACATGTGTGTGCGTGCGTGCCTCTAATTCCATCCAAAGACACGCCTTTGATGAAAAAAGAGGTGAAAATGCATGAAAACGGTGAAAAAGCATGAAAATGAAAAAAAAATGCTTGTGCCACTGGGTCTCATACGGTGCCCTGGGTCATGTGAGCGGGTCAAACCGCCTTGAATTTCATTCAAATACACTCATTTGATAAAAAGAGTAAAAATGCATGAAAACGACTAAAAATCATGAAAATGGATAAAATGCCTGTGCCACTGTGTATAATATGATGTCATGGGTCACCTGAGTGGGTCAAACTGTGTTGTGTTGTGTTGTCCTTGCGAATGGAGTACCAGGGGTGCAAGGCTGTCCTTGCGAAAATATGACAGAGTGTGAAATGGAGTACCAGGGGAGCAAAAAGAAGAAGGGGGAAAAAAGAGGTAAAATGCATGAAAACTGTGAAAAAGCATGAAAATGAATAAAATGCGGGTCACATTATTCATAATATATGCCCCTGAAGCCCATAATACTTCCATGGGAACATGTCAGTGGAGCCTCCAGGCTGAGACTGATTCTACCCGAGGATGAAGCCTTACTTTCGGGTAAAAGTAGTCAGGCAGAGTGCCTGGATCATGGCCGAGAAAAACAAACACATGCACCACACACATTGGGGTCTATATTCCCCTGAAAGTTGTAAGACTCTGGATGAAAAAATGCCACCTCAGCCTCAAACCAGACACTGGCTGATTCTACCCGAGGACGAAGCCTTATTTTCGGGTAAAAGTAGTCAGGCAGAGTGCCTGAATCAAAAAGATGAAAAAGCATGAAAAGGAGTAAAATGCCATCCAAATACACTCCTTTGATGAAAAAAGAGGTGAACATGTGTGTGCGTGCGTGCCTCTAATTCCATCCAGAGACACTCCTTTGATGAAAAAAGAGGTGAACATGTGTGTGCGTGCGTGCCTCTAATTCCATCCAAAGACACGCCTTTGATGAAAAAAGAGGTGAAAATGCATGAAAACGGTGAAAAAGCATGAAAATGAAAAAAAAAATGCTTGTGCCACTTGGTCTCATACGGTGCCCTGGGTCATGTGAGCGGGTCAAACCGCCTTGAATTTCATTCAAATACACTCATTTGATAAAAAGAGTAAAAATGCATGAAAACGACTAAAAATCATGAAAATGGATAAAATGCCTGTGCCACTGTGTATAATATGATGTCATGGGTCACCTGAGTGGGTCAAACTGTGTTGTGTTGTGTTGTCCTTGCGAATGGAGTACCAGGGGTCCTTGCGAAAATATGACAGAGTGTGAAATGGAGTACCAGGGGAGCAAAAAGTAGAAGGGTGAAAAAAGAGGTAAAATGCATGAAAACTGTGAAAAAGCATGAAAATGAATAAAATGCGGGTCACATTATTCATAATATATGCCCCTGAAGCCCATAATACTTCCATGGGAACATGTCAGTGGAGCCTCCAGGCTGAGACTGATTCTACCCGAGGATGAAGCCTTACTTTCGGGTAAAAGTAGTCAGGCAGAGTGCCTGGATCATGGCTGAGAAAAACAAACACATGCACCACACACATTGGGGTCTATATTCCCCTGAAAGTTGTAAGACTCTGGATGAAAAAATGCCACCTCAGCCTCAAACCAGACACTGGCTGATTCTACCCGAGGACGAAGCCTTATTTTCGGGTAAAAGTAGTCAGGCAGAGTGCCTGAATCAAAAAGATGAAAAAGCATGAAAAGGAGTAAAATGCCATCCAAATACACTCCTTTGATGAAAAAAGAGGTGAACATGTGTGTGCGTGCGTGCCTCTAATTCCATCCAGAGACACTCCTTTGATGAAAAAAGAGGTGAACATGTGTGTGCGTGCGTGCCTCTAATTCCATCCAAAGACACGCCTTTGATGAAAAAAGAGGTGAAAATGCATGAAAACGGTGAAAAAGCATGAAAATGAAAAAAAAATGCTTGTGCCACTGGGTCTCATACGGTGCCCTGGGTCATGTGAGCGGGTCAAACCGCCTTGAATTTCATTCAAATACACTCATTTGATAAAAAGAGTAAAAATGCATGAAAACGACTAAAAATCATGAAAATGGATAAAATGCCTGTGCCACTGTGTATAATATGATGTCATGGGTCACCTGAGTGGGTCAAACTGTGTTGTGTTGTGTTGTCCTTGAGAATGGAGTACCAGGGGTGCAAGGCTGTCCTTGCGAAAATATGACAGAGTGTGAAATGGAGTACCAGGGGAGCAAAAAGAAGAAGGGGGAAAAAAGAGGTAAAATGCATGAAAACTGTGAAAAAGCATGAAAATGAATAAAATGCGGGTCACATTATTCATAATATATGCCCCTGAAGCCCATAATACTTCCATGGGAACATGTCAGTGGAGCCTCCAGGCTGAGACTGATTCTACCCGAGGATGAAGCCTTACTTTCGGGTAAAAGTAGTCAGGCAGAGTGCCTGGATCATGGCCGAGAAAAACAAACACATGCACCACACACATTGGGGTCTATATTCCCCTGAAAGTTGTAAGACTCTGGATGAAAAAATGCCACCTCAGCCTCAAACCAGACACTGGCTGATTCTACCCGAGGACGAAGCCTTATTTTCGGGTAAAAGTAGTCAGGCAGAGTGCCTGAATCAAAAAGATGAAAAAGCATGAAAAGGAGTAAAATGCCATCCAAATACACTCCTTTGATGAAAAAAGAGGTGAACATGTGTGTGCGTGCGTGCCTCTAATTCCATCCAGAGACACTCCTTTGATGAAAAAAGAGGTGAACATGTGTGTGCGTGCGTGCCTCTAATTCCATCCAAAGACACGCCTTTGATGAAAAAAGAGGTGAAAATGCATGAAAACGGTGAAAAAGCATGAAAATGAAAAAAAAAATGCTTGTGCCACTTGGTCTCATACGGTGCCCTGGGTCATGTGAGCGGGTCAAACCGCCTTGAATTTCATTCAAATACACTCATTTGATAAAAAGAGTAAAAATGCATGAAAACGACTAAAAATCATGAAAATGGATAAAATGCCTGTGCCACTGTGTATAATATGATGTCATGGGTCACCTGAGTGGGTCAAACTGTGTTGTGTTGTGTTGTCCTTGCGAATGGAGTACCAGGGGTCCTTGCGAAAATATGACAGAGTGTGAAATGGAGTACCAGGGGAGCAAAAAGTAGAAGGGTGAAAAAAGAGGTAAAATGCATGAAAACTGTGAAAAAGCATGAAAATGAATAAAATGCGGGTCACATTATTCATAATATATGCCCCTGAAGCCCATAATACTTCCATGGGAACATGTCAGTGGAGCCTCCAGGCTGAGACTGATTCTACCCGAGGATGAAGCCTTACTTTCGGGTAAAAGTAGTCAGGCAGAGTGCCTGGATCATGGCCGAGAAAAACAAACACATGCACCACACACATTGGGGTCTATATTCCCCTGAAAGTTGTAAGACTCTGGATGAAAAAATGCCACCTCAGCCTCAAACCAGACACTGGCTGATTCTACCCGAGGACGAAGCCTTATTTTCGGGTAAAAGTAGTCAGGCAGAGTGCCTGAATCAAAAAGATGAAAAAGCATGAAAAGGAGTAAAATGCCATCCAAATACACTCCTTTGATGAAAAAAGAGGTGAACATGTGTGTGCGTGCGTGCCTCTAATTCCATCCAGAGACACTCCTTTGATGAAAAAAGAGGTGAACATGTGTGTGCGTGCGTGCCTCTAATTCCATCCAAAGACACGCCTTTGATGAAAAAAGAGGTGAAAATGCATGAAAACGGTGAAAAAGCATGAAAATGAAAAAAAAATGCTTGTGCCACTGGGTCTCATACGGTGCCCTGGGTCATGTGAGCGGGTCAAACCGCCTTGAATTTCATTCAAATACACTCATTTGATAAAAAGAGTAAAAATGCATGAAAACGACTAAAAATCATGAAAATGGATAAAATGCCTGTGCCACTGTGTATAATATGATGTCATGGGTCACCTGAGTGGGTCAAACTGTGTTGTGTTGTGTTGTCCTTGCGAATGGAGTACCAGGGGTGCAAGGCTGTCCTTGCGAAAATATGACAGTGTGAAATGGAGTACCAGGGAGCAAAAAGAAGAAGGGGGAAAAAAGAGGTAAAATGCATGAAAACTGTGAAAAAGCATGAAAATGAATAAAATGCGGGTCACATTATTCATAATATATGCCCCTGAAGCCCATAATACTTCCATGGGAACATGTCAGTGGAGCCTCCAGGCTGAGACTGATTCTACCCGAGGATGAAGCCTTACTTTCGGGTAAAAGTAGTCAGGCAGAGTGCCTGGATCATGGCCGAGAAAAACAAACACATACCACACACATTGGGGTCTATATTCCCCTGAAAGTTGTAAGACTCTGGATGAAAAAATGCCACCTCAGCCTCAAACCAGACACTGGCTGATTCTACCCGAGGACGAAGCCTTATTTTCGGGTAAAAGTAGTCAGGCAGAGTGCCTGAATCAAAAAGATGAAAAAGCATGAAAAGGAGTAAAATGCCATCCAAATACACTCCTTTGATGAAAAAAGAGGTGAACATGTGTGTGCGTGCGTGCCTCTAATTCCATCCAGAGACACTCCTTTGATGAAAAAAGAGGTGAACATGTGTGTGCGTGCGTGCCTCTAATTCCATCCAAAGACACGCCTTTGATGAAAAAAGAGGTGAAAATGCATGAAAACGGTGAAAAAGCATGAAAATGAAAAAAAAAATGCTTGTGCCACTTGGTCTCATACGGTGCCCTGGGTCATGTGAGCGGGTCAAACCGCCTTGAATTTCATTCAAATACACTCATTTGATAAAAAGAGTAAAAATGCATGAAAACGACTAAAAAATCATGAAAATGGATAAAATGCCTGTGCCACTGTGTATAATATGATGTCATGGGTCACCTGAGTGGGTCAAACTGTGTTGTGTTGTGTTGTCCTTGCGAATGGAGTACCAGGGGTCCTTGCGAAAATATGACAGAGTGTGAAATGGAGTACCAGGGGAGCAAAAAGAAGAAGGGTGAAAAAAGAGGTAAAATGCATGAAAACTGTGAAAAAGCATGAAAATGAATAAAATGCGGGTCACATTATTCATAATATATGCCCCTGAAGCCCATAATACTTCCATGGGAACATGTCAGTGGAGCCTCCAGGCTGAGACTGATTCTACCCGAGGATGAAGCCTTACTTTCGGGTAAAAGTAGTCAGGCAGAGTGCCTGGATCATGGCCGAGAAAAACAAACACATGCACCACACACATTGGGGTCTATATTCCCCTGGAAGTTGTAAGACTCTGGATGAAAAAATGCCACCTCAGCCTCAAACCAGACACTGGCTGATTCTACACGAGGACGAAGCCTTATTTTCGGGTAAAAGTAGTCAGGCAGAGTGCCTGAATCAAAAAGATGAAAAAGCATGAAAAGGAGTAAAATGCCATCCAAATACACTCCTTTGATGAAAAAAGAGGTGAACATGTGTGTGCGTGCGTGCCTCTAATTCCATCCAGAGACACTCCTTTGATGAAAAAAGAGGTGAACATGTGTGTGCGTGCGTGCCTCTAATTCCATCCAAAGACACGCCTTTGATGAAAAAAGAGTTTGAAAATGCATGAAAACGGTGAAAAAGCATGAAAATGAAAAAAAAATGCTTGTGCCACTGGGTCTCATACGGTGCCCTGGGTCATGTGAGCGGGTCAAACCGCCTTGAATTTCATTCAAATACACTCATTTGATAAAAAGAGTAAAAATGCATGAAAACGACTAAAAATCATGAAAATGGATAAAATGCCTGTGCCACTGTGTATAATATGATGTCATGGGTCACCTGAGTGGGTCAAACTGTGTTGTGTTGTGTTGTCCTTGCGAATGGAGTACCAGGGGTCCTTGCGAAAATATGACAGAGTGTGAAATGGAGTACCAGGGGAGCAAAAAGAAGAAGGGTGAAAAAAGAGGTAAAATGCATGAAAACTGTGAAAAAGCATGAAAATGAATAAAATGCGGGTCACATTATTCATAATATATGCCCCTGAAGCCCATAATACTTCCATGGGAACATGTCAGTGGAGCCTCCAGGCTGAGACTGATTCTACCCGAGGATGAAGCCTTACTTTCGGGTAAAAGTAGTCAGGCAGAGTGCCTGGATCATGGCCGAGAAAAACAAACACATGCACCACACACATTGGGGTCTATATTCCCCTGAAAGTTGTAAGACTCTGGATGAAAAAATGCCACCTCAGCCTCAAACCAGACACTGGCTGATTCTACCCGAGGACGAAGCCTTATTTTCGGGTAAAAGTAGTCAGGCAGAGTGCCTGAATCAAAAAGATGAAAAAGCATGAAAAGGAGTAAAATGCCATCCAAATACACTCCTTTGATGAAAAAAGAGGTGAACATGTGTGTGCGTGCGTGCCTCTAATTCCATCCAGAGACACTCCTTTGATGAAAAAAGAGGTGAACATGTGTGTGCGTGCGTGCCTCTAATTCCATCCAAAGACACGCCTTTGATGAAAAAAGAGGTTGAAAATGCATGAAAACGGTGAAAAAGCATGAAAATGAAAAAAAAATGCTTGTGCCACTGGGTCTCATACGGTGCCCTGGGTCATGTGAGCGGGTCAAACCGCCTTGAATTTCATTCAAATACACTCATTTGATAAAAAGAGTAGAAATGCATGAAAACGACTAAAAATCATGAAAATGGATAAAATGCCTGTGCCACTGTGTATAATATGATGTCATGGGTCACCTGAGTGGGTCAAACTGTGTTGTGTTGTGTTGTCCTTGCGAATGGAGTACCAGGGGTCCTTGCGAAAATATGACAGAGTGTGAAATGGAGTACCAGGGGAGCAAAAAGAAGAAGGGTGAAAAAAGAGGTAAAATGCATGAAAACTGTGAAAAAGCATGAAAATGAATAAAATGCGGGTCACATTATTCATAATATATGCCCCTGAAGCCCATAATACTTCCATGGGAACATGTCAGTGGAGCCTCCAGGCTGAGACTGATTCTACCCGAGGATGAAGCCTTACTTTCGGGTAAAAGTAGTCAGGCAGAGTGCCTGGATCATGGCCGAGAAAAACAAACACATGCACCACACACATTGGGGTCTATATTCCCCTGAAAGTTGTAAGACTCTGGATGAAAAAATGCCACCTCAGCCTCAAACCAGACACTGGCTGATTCTACACGAGGACGAAGCCTTATTTTCGGGTAAAAGTAGTCAGGCAGAGTGCCTGAATCAAAAAGATGAAAAAGCATGAAAAGGAGTAAAATGCCATCCAAATACACTCCTTTGATGAAAAAAGAGGTGAACATGTGTGTGCGTGCGTGCCTCTAATTCCATCCAGAGACACTCCTTTGATGAAAAAAGAGGTGAACATGTGTGTGCGTGCGTGCCTCTAATTCCATCCAAAGACACGCCTTTGATGAAAAAAGAGGTTGAAAATGCATGAAAACGGTGAAAAAGCATGAAAATGAAAAAAAAATGCTTGTGCCACTGGGTCTCATACGGTGCCCTGGGTCATGTGAGCGGGTCAAACCGCCTTGAATTTCATTCAAATACACTCATTTGATAAAAAGAGTAGAAATGCATGAAAACGACTAAAAATCATGAAAATGGATAAAATGCCTGTGCCACTGTGTATAATATGATGTCATGGGTCACCTGAGTGGGTCAAACTGTGTTGTGTTGTGTTGTCCTTGCGAATGGAGTACCAGGGGTCCTTGCGAAAATATGACAGAGTGTGAAATGGAGTACCAGGGGAGCAAAAAGAAGAAGGGTGAAAAAAGAGGTAAAATGCATGAAAACTGTGAAAAAGCATGAAAATGAATAAAATGCGGGTCACATTATTCATAATATATGCCCCTGAAGCCCATAATACTTCCATGGGAACATGTCAGTGGAGCCTCCAGGCTGAGACTGATTCTACCCGAGGATGAAGCCTTACTTTCGGGTAAAAGTAGTCAGGCAGAGTGCCTGGATCATGGCCGAGAAAAACAAACACATGCACCACACACATTGGGGTCTATATTCCCCTGAAAGTTGTAAGACTCTGGATGAAAAAATGCCACCTCAGCCTCAAACCAGACACTGGCTGATTCTACACGAGGACGAAGCCTTATTTTCGGGTAAAAGTAGTCAGGCAGAGTGCCTGAATCAAAAAGATGAAAAAGCATGAAAAGGAGTAAAATGCCATCCAAATACACTCCTTTGATGAAAAAAGAGGTGAACATGTGTGTGCGTGCGTGCCTCTAATTCCATCCAGAGACACTCCTTTGATGAAAAAAAGAGGTGAACATGTGTGTGCGTGCGTGCCTCTAATTCCATCCAAAGACACGCCTTTGATGAAAAAAGAGGTTGAAAATGCATGAAAACGGTGAAAAAGCATGAAAATGAAAAAAAAATGCTTGTGCCACTGGGTCTCATACGGTGCCCTGGGTCATGTGAGCGGGTCAAACCGCCTTGAATTTCATTCAAATACACTCATTTGATAAAAAGAGTAGAAATGCATGAAAACGACTAAAAATCATGAAAATGGATAAAATGCCTGTGCCACTGTGTATAATATGATGTCATGGGTCACCTGAGTGGGTCAAACTGTGTTGTGTTGTGTTGTCCTTGCGAATGGAGTACCAGGGGTCCTTGCGAAAATATGACAGAGTGTGAAATGGAGTACCAGGGGAGCAAAAAGAAGAAGGGTGAAAAAAGAGGTAAAATGCATGAAAACTGTGAAAAAGCATGAAAATGAATAAAATGCGGGTCACATTATTCATAATATATGCCCCTGAAGCCCATAATACTTCCATGGGAACATGTCAGTGGAGCCTCCAGGCTGAGACTGATTCTACCCGAGGATGAAGCCTTACTTTCGGGTAAAAGTAGTCAGGCAGAGTGCCTGGATCATGGCCGAGAAAAACAAACACATGCACCACACACATTGGGGTCTATATTCCCCTGAAAGTTGTAAGACTCTGGATGAAAAAATGCCACCTCAGCCTCAAACCAGACACTGGCTGATTCTACCCGAGGACGAAGCCTTATTTTCGGGTAAAAGTAGTCAGGCAGAGTGCCTGAATCAAAAAGATGAAAAAGCATGAAAAGGAGTAAAATGCCATCCAAATACACTCCTTTGATGAAAAAAGAGGTGAACATGTGTGTGCGTGCGTGCCTCTAATTCCATCCAGAGACACTCCTTTGATGAAAAAAGAGGTGAACATGTGTGTGCGTGCGTGCCTCTAATTCCATCCAAAGACACGCCTTTGATGAAAAAAGAGGTTGAAAATGCATGAAAACGGTGAAAAAGCATGAAAATGAAAAAAAAATGCTTGTGCCACTGGGTCTCATACGGTGCCCTGGGTCATGTGAGCGGGTCAAACCGCCTTGAATTTCATTCAAATACACTCATTTGATAAAAAGAGTAGAAATGCATGAAAACGACTAAAAATCATGAAAATGGATAAAATGCCTGTGCCACTGTGTATAATATGATGTCATGGGTCACCTGAGTGGGTCAAACTGTGTTGTGTTGTGTTGTCCTTGCGAATGGAGTACCAGGGGTCCTTGCGAAAATATGACAGAGTGTGAAATGGAGTACCAGGGGAGCAAAAAGAAGAAGGGTGAAAAAAGAGGTAAAATGCATGAAAACTGTGAAAAAGCATGAAAATGAATAAAATGCGGGTCACATTATTCATAATATATGCCCCTGAAGCCCATAATACTTCCATGGGAACATGTCAGTGGAGCCTCCAGGCTGAGACTGATTCTACCCGAGGATGAAGCCTTACTTTCGGGTAAAAGTAGTCAGGCAGAGTGCCTGGATCATGGCCGAGAAAAACAAACACATGCACCACACACATTGGGGTCTATATTCCCCTGAAAGTTGTAAGACTCTGGATGAAAAAATGCCACCTCAGCCTCAAACCAGACACTGGCTGATTCTACCCGAGGACGAAGCCTTATTTTCGGGTAAAAGTAGTCAGGCAGAGTGCCTGAATCAAAAAGATGAAAAAGCATGAAAAGGAGTAAAATGCCATCCAAATACACTCCTTTGATGAAAAAAGAGAAGAACATGTGTGTGCGTGCGTGCCTCTAATTCCATCCAGAGACACTCCTTTGATGAAAAAAGAGGTGAACATGTGTGTGCGTGCGTGCCTCTAATTCCATCCAAAGACACGCCTTTGATGAAAAAAGAGGTGAAAATGCATGAAAACGGTGAAAAAGCATGAAAATGAAAAAAAAAATGCTTGTGCCACTGGGTCTCATACGGTGCCCTGGGTCATGTGAGCGGGTCAAACCGCCTTGAATTTCATTCAAATACACTCATTTGATAAAAAGAGTAAAAATGCATGAAAACGACTAAAAATCATGAAAATGGATAAAATGCCTGTGCCACTGTGTATAATATGATGTCATGGGTCACCTGAGTGGGTCAAACTGTGTTGTGTTGTGTTGTCCTTGCGAATGGAGTACCAGGGGTCCTTGCGAAAATATGACAGAGTGTGAAATGGAGTACCAGGGGAGCAAAAAGAAGAAGGGTGAAAAAAGAGGTAAAATGCATGAAAACTGTGAAAAAGCATGAAAATGAATAAAATGCGGGTCACATTATTCATAATATATGCCCCTGAAGCCCATAATACTTCCATGGGAACATGTCAGTGGAGCCTCCAGGCTGAGACTGATTCTACCCGAGGATGAAGCCTTACTTTCGGGTAAAAGTAGTCAGGCAGAGTGCCTGGATCATGGCCGAGAAAAACAAACACATGCACCACACACATTGGGGTCTATATTCCCCTGAAAGTTGTAAGACTCTGGATGAAAAAATGCCACCTCAGCCTCAAACCAGACACTGGCTGATTCTACCCGAGGACGAAGCCTTATTTTCGGGTAAAAGTAGTCAGGCAGAGTGCCTGAATCAAAAAGATGAAAAAGCATGAAAAGGAGTAAAATGCCATCCAAATACACTCCTTTGATGAAAAAAGAGGTGAACATGTGTGTGCGTGCGTGCCTCTAATTCCATCCAGAGACACTCCTTTGATGAAAAAAGAGGTGAACATGTGTGTGCGTGCGTGCCTCTAATTCCATCCAAAGACACGCCTTTGATGAAAAAAGAGGTTGAAAATGCATGAAAACGGTGAAAAAGCATGAAAATAAAAAAAAAATGCTTGTGCCACTGGGTCTCATACGGTGCCCTGGGTCATGTGAGCGGGTCAAACCGCCTTGAATTTCATTCAAATACACTCATTTGATAAAAAGAGTAGAAATGCATGAAAACGACTAAAAATCATGAAAATGGATAAAATGCCTGTGCCACTGTGTATAATATGATGTCATGGGTCACCTGAGTGGGTCAAACTGTGTTGTGTTGTGTTGTCCTTGCGAATGGAGTACCAGGGGTCCTTGCGAAAATATGACAGAGTGTGAAATGGAGTACCAGGGGAGCAAAAAGAAGAAGGGTGAAAAAAGAGGTAAAATGCATGAAAACTGTGAAAAAGCATGAAAATGAATAAAATGCGGGTCACATTATTCATAATATATGCCCCTGAAGCCCATAATACTTCCATGGGAACATGTCAGTGGAGCCTCCAGGCTGAGACTGATTCTACCCGAGGATGAAGCCTTACTTTCGGGTAAAAGTAGTCAGGCAGAGTGCCTGGATCATGGCCGAGAAAAACAAACACATGCACCACACACATTGGGGTCTATATTCCCCTGAAAGTTGTAAGACTCTGGATGAAAAAATGCCACCTCAGCCTCAAACCAGACACTGGCTGATTCTACCCGAGGACGAAGCCTTATTTTCGGGTAAAAGTAGTCAGGCAGAGTGCCTGAATCAAAAAGATGAAAAAGCATGAAAAGGAGTAAAATGCCATCCAAATACACTCCTTTGATGAAAAAAGAGGTGAACATGTGTGTGCGTGCGTGCCTCTAATTCCATCCAGAGACACTCCTTTGATGAAAAAAGAGGTGAACATGTGTGTGCGTGCGTGCCTCTAATTCCATCCAAAGACACGCCTTTGATGAAAAAAGAGGTTGAAAATGCATGAAAACGGTGAAAAAGCATGAAAATGAAAAAAAAATGCTTGTGCCACTGGGTCTCATACGGTGCCCTGGGTCATGTGAGCGGGTCAAAACCGCCTTGAATTTCATTCAAATACACTCATTTGATAAAAAGAGTAGAAATGCATGAAAACGACTAAAAATCATGAAAATGGATAAAATGCCTGTGCCACTGTGTATAATATGATGTCATGGGTCACCTGAGTGGGTCAAACTGTGTTGTGTTGTGTTGTCCTTGCGAATGGAGTACCAGGGGTCCTTGCGAAAATATGACAGAGTGTGAAATGGAGTACCAGGGGAGCAAAAAGAAGAAGGGTGAAAAAAGAGGTGAAATGCATGAAAACTGTGAAAAAGCATGAAAATGAATAAAATGCGGGTCACATTATTCATAATATATGCCCCTGAAGCCCATAATACTTCCATGGGAACATGTCAGTGGAGCCTCCAGGCTGAGACTGATTCTACCCGAGGATGAAGCCTTACTTTCGGGTAAAAGTAGTCAGGCAGAGTGCCTGGATCATGGCCGAGAAAAACAAACACATGCACCACACACATTGGGGTCTATATTCCCCTGAAAGTTGTAAGACTCTGGATGAAAAAATGCCACCTCAGCCTCAAACCAGACACTGGCTGATTCTACCCGAGGACGAAGCCTTATTTTCGGGTAAAAGTAGTCAGGCAGAGTGCCTGAATCAAAAAGATGAAAAAGCATGAAAAGGAGTAAAATGCCATCCAAATACACTCCTTTGATGAAAAAAGAGGTGAACATGTGTGTGCGTGCGTGCCTCTAATTCCATCCAGAGACACTCCTTTGATGAAAAAAGAGGTGAACATGTGTGTGCGTGCGTGCCTCTAATTCCATCCAAAGACACGCCTTTGATGAAAAAAGAGGTTGAAAATGCATGAAAACGGTGAAAAAGCATGAAAATGAAAAAAAAATGCTTGTGCCACTGGGTCTCATACGGTGCCCTGGGTCATGTGAGCGGGTCAAACCGCCTTGAATTTCATTCAAATACACTCATTTGATAAAAAGAGTAGAAATGCATGAAAACGACTAAAAATCATGAAAATGGATAAAATGCCTGTGCCACTGTGTATAATATGATGTCATGGGTCACCTGAGTGGGTCAAACTGTGTTGTGTTGTGTTGTCCTTGCGAATGGAGTACCAGGGGTCCTTGCGAAAATATGACAGAGTGTGAAATGGAGTACCAGGGGAGCAAAAAGAAGAAGGGTGAAAAAAGAGGTGAAATGCATGAAAACTGTGAAAAAGCATGAAAATGAATAAAATGCGGGTCACATTATTCATAATATATGCCCCTGAAGCCCATAATACTTCCATGGGAACATGTCAGTGGAGCCTCCAGGCTGAGACTGATTCTACCAGAGGATGAAGCCTTACTTTCGGGTAAAAGTAGTCAGGCAGAGTGCCTGGATCATGGCCGAGAAAAACAAACACATGCACCACACACATTGGGGTCTATATTCCCCTGAAAGTTGTAAGACTCTGGATGAAAAAATGCCACCTCAGCCTCAAACCAGACACTGGCTGATTCTACCCGAGGACGAAGCCTTATTTTCGGGTAAAAGTAGTCAGGCAGAGTGCCTGAATCAAAAAGATGAAAAAGCATGAAAAGGAGTAAAATGCCATCCAAATACACTCCTTTGATGAAAAAAGAGGTGAACATGTGTGTGCGTGCGTGCCTCTAATTCCATCCAAAGACACGCCTTTGATGAAAAAAGAGGTTGAAAATGCATGAAAACGGTGAAAAAGCATGAAAATGAAAAAAAAATGCTTGTGCCACTGGGTCTCATACGGTGCCCTGGGTCATGTGAGCGGGTCAAACCGCCTTGAATTTCATTCAAATACACTCATTTGATAAAAAGAGTAGAAATGCATGAAAACGACTAAAAATCATGAAAATGGATAAAATGCCTGTGCCACTGTGTATAATATGATGTCATGGGTCACCTGAGTGGGTCAAACTGTGTTGTGTTGTGTTGTCCTTGCGAATGGAGTACCAGGGGTCCTTGCGAAAATATGACAGAGTGTGAAATGGAGTACCAGGGGAGCAAAAAGAAGAAGGGTGAAAAAAGAGGTGAAATGCATGAAAACTGTGAAAAAGCATGAAAATGAATAAAATGCGGGTCACATTATTCATAATATATGCCCCTGAAGCCCATAATACTTCCATGGGAACATGTCAGTGGAGCCTCCAGGCTGAGACTGATTCTACCCGAGGATGAAGCCTTACTTTCGGGTAAAAGTAGTCAGGCAGAGTGCCTGGATCATGGCCGAGAAAAACAAACACATGCACCACACACATTGGGGTCTATATTCCCCTGAAAGTTGTAAGACTCTGGATGAAAAAATGCCACCTCAGCCTCAAACCAGACACTGGCTGATTCTACCCGAGGACGAAGCCTTATTTTCGGGTAAAAGTAGTCAGGCAGAGTGCCTGAATCAAAAAGATGAAAAAGCATGAAAAGGAGTAAAATGCCATCCAAATACACTCCTTTGATGAAAAAAGAGGTGAACATGTGTGTGCGTGCGTGCCTCTAATTCCATCCAGAGACACTCCTTTGATGAAAAAAGAGGTGAACATGTGTGTGCGTGCGTGCCTCTAATTCCATCCAAAGACACGCCTTTGATGAAAAAAGAGGTTGAAAATGCATGAAAACGGTGAAAAAGCATGAAAATGAAAAAAAAATGCTTGTGCCACTGGGTCTCATACGGTGCCCTGGGTCATGTGAGCGGGTCAAACCGCCTTGAATTTCATTCAAATACACTCATTTGATAAAAAGAGTAGAAATGCATGAAAACGACTAAAAATCATGAAAATGGATAAAATGCCTGTGCCACTGTGTATAATATGATGTCATGGGTCACCTGAGTGGGTCAAACTGTGTTGTGTTGTGTTGTCCTTGCGAATGGAGTACCAGGGGTCCTTGCGAAAATATGACAGAGTGTGAAATGGAGTACCAGGGGAGCAAAAAGAAGAAGGGTGAAAAAAGAGGTAAAATGCATGAAAACTGTGAAAAAGCATGAAAATGAATAAAATGCGGGTCACATTATTCATAATATATGCCCCTGAAGCCCATAATACTTCCATGGGAACATGTCAGTGGAGCCTCCAGGCTGAGACTGATTCTACCCGAGGATGAAGCCTTACTTTCGGGTAAAAGTAGTCAGGCAGAGTGCCTGGATCATGGCCGAGAAAAACAAACACATGCACCACACACATTGGGGTCTATATTCCCCTGAAAGTTGTAAGACTCTGGATGAAAAAATGCCACCTCAGCCTCAAACCAGACACTGGCTGATTCTACCCGAGGACGAAGCCTTATTTTCGGGTAAAAGTAGTCAGGCAGAGTGCCTGAATCAAAAAGATGAAAAAGCATGAAAAGGAGTAAAATGCCATCCAAATACACTCCTTTGATGAAAAAAGAGGTGAACATGTGTGTGCGTGCGTGCCTCTAATTCCATCCAGAGACACTCCTTTGATGAAAAAAGAGGTGAACATGTGTGTGCGTGCGTGCCTCTAATTCCATCCAAAGACACGCCTTTGATGAAAAAAGAGGTTGAAAATGCATGAAAACGGTGAAAAAGCATGAAAATGAAAAAAAAATGCTTGTGCCACTGGGTCTCATACGGTGCCCTGGGTCATGTGAGCGGGTCAAACCGCCTTGAATTTCATTCAAATACACTCATTTGATAAAAAGAGTAGAAATGCATGAAAACGACTAAAAATCATGAAAATGGATAAAATGCCTGTGCCACTGTGTATAATATGATGTCATGGGTCACCTGAGTGGGTCAAACTGTGTTGTGTTGTGTTGTCCTTGCGAATGGAGTACCAGGGGTCCTTGCGAAAATATGACAGAGTGTGAAATGGAGTACCAGGGGAGCAAAAAGAAGAAGGGTGAAAAAAGAGGTAAAATGCATGAAAACTGTGAAAAAGCATGAAAATGAATAAAATGCGGGTCACATTATTCATAATATATGCCCCTGAAGCCCATAATACTTCCATGGGAACATGTCAGTGGAGCCTCCAGGCTGAGACTGATTCTACCCGAGGATGAAGCCTTACTTTCGGGTAAAAGTAGTCAGGCAGAGTGCCTGGATCATGGCCGAGAAAAACAAACACATGCACCACACACATTGGGGTCTATATTCCCCTGAAAGTTGTAAGACTCTGGATGAAAAAATGCCACCTCAGCCTCAAACCAGACACTGGCTGATTCTACCCGAGGACGAAGCCTTATTTTCGGGTAAAAGTAGTCAGGCAGAGTGCCTGAATCAAAAAGATGAAAAAGCATGAAAAGGAGTAAAATGCCATCCAAATACACTCCTTTGATGAAAAAAGAGGTGAACATGTGTGTGCGTGCGTGCCTCTAATTCCATCCAGAGACACTCCTTTGATGAAAAAAGAGGTGAACATGTGTGTGCGTGCGTGCCTCTAATTCCATCCAAAGACACGCCTTTGATGAAAAAAGAGGTTGAAAATGCATGAAAACGGTGAAAAAGCATGAAAATGAAAAAAAAATGCTTGTGCCACTGGGTCTCATACGGTGCCCTGGGTCATGTGAGCGGGTCAAACCGCCTTGAATTTCATTCAAATACACTCATTTGATAAAAAGAGTAGAAATGCATGAAAACGACTAAAAATCATGAAAATGGATAAAATGCCTGTGCCACTGTGTATAATATGATGTCATGGGTCACCTGAGTGGGTCAAACTGTGTTGTGTTGTGTTGTCCTTGCGAATGGAGTACCAGGGGTCCTTGCGAAAATATGACAGAGTGTGAAATGGAGTACCAGGGGAGCAAAAAGAAGAAGGGTGAAAAAAGAGGTGAAATGCATGAAAACTGTGAAAAAGCATGAAAATGAATAAAATGCGGGTCACATTATTCATAATATATGCCCCTGAAGCCCATAATACTTCCATGGGAACATGTCAGTGGAGCCTCCAGGCTGAGACTGATTCTACCCGAGGATGAAGCCTTACTTTCGGGTAAAAGTAGTCAGGCAGAGTGCCTGGATCATGGCCGAGAAAAACAAACACATGCACCACACACATTGGGGTCTATATTCCCCTGAAAGTTGTAAGACTCTGGATGAAAAAATGCCACCTCAGCCTCAAACCAGACACTGGCTGATTCTACCCGAGGACGAAGCCTTATTTTCGGGTAAAAGTAGTCAGGCAGAGTGCCTGAATCAAAAAGATGAAAAAGCATGAAAAGGAGTCAAATGCCATCCAAATACACTCCTTTGATGAAAAAAGAGGTGAACATGTGTGTGCGTGCGTGCCTCTAATTCCATCCAGAGACACTCCTTTGATGAAAAAAGAGGTGAACATGTGTGTGCGTGCGTGCCTCTAATTCCATCCAAAGACACGCCTTTGATGAAAAAAGAGGTTGAAAATGCATGAAAACGGTGAAAAAGCATGAAAATGAAAAAAAAATGCTTGTGCCACTGGGTCTCATACGGTGCCCTGGGTCATGTGAGCGGGTCAAACCGCCTTGAATTTCATTCAAATACACTCATTTGATAAAAAGAGTAGAAATGCATGAAAACGACTAAAAATCATGAAAATGGATAAAATGCCTGTGCCACTGTGTATAATATGATGTCATGGGTCACCTGAGTGGGTCAAACTGTGTTGTGTTGTGTTGTCCTTGCGAATGGAGTACCAGGGGTCCTTGCGAAAATATGACAGAGTGTGAAATGGAGTACCAGGGGAGCAAAAAGAAGAAGGGTGAAAAAAGAGGTGAAATGCATGAAAACTGTGAAAAAGCATGAAAATGAATAAAATGCGGGTCACATTATTCATAATATATGCCCCTGAAGCCCATAATACTTCCATGGGAACATGTCAGTGGAGCCTCCAGGCTGAGACTGATTCTACCCGAGGATGAAGCCTTACTTTCGGGTAAAAGTAGTCAGGCAGAGTGCCTGGATCATGGCCGAGAAAAACAAACACATGCACCACACACATTGGGGTCTATATTCCCCTGAAAGTTGTAAGACTCTGGATGAAAAAATGCCACCTCAGCCTCAAACCAGACACTGGCTGATTCTACCCGAGGACGAAGCCTTATTTTCGGGTAAAAGTAGTCAGGCAGAGTGCCTGAATCAAAAAGATGAAAAAGCATGAAAAGGAGTAAAATGCCATCCAAATACACTCCTTTGATGAAAAAAGAGGTGAACATGTGTGTGCGTGCGTGCCTCTAATTCCATCCAGAGACACTCCTTTGATGAAAAAAGAGGTGAACATGTGTGTGCGTGCGTGCCTCTAATTCCATCCAAAGACACGCCTTTGATGAAAAAAGAGGTTGAAAATGCATGAAAACGGTGAAAAAGCATGAAAATGAAAAAAAAATGCTTGTGCCACTGGGTCTCATACGGTGCCCTGGGTCATGTGAGCGGGTCAAACCGCCTTGAATTTCATTCAAATACACTCATTTGATAAAAAGAGTAGAAATGCATGAAAACGACTAAAAATCATGAAAATGGATAAAATGCCTGTGCCACTGTGTATAATATGATGTCATGGGTCACCTGAGTGGGTCAAACTGTGTTGTGTTGTGTTGTCCTTGCGAATGGAGTACCAGGGGTCCTTGCGAAAATATGACAGAGTGTGAAATGGAGTACCAGGGGAGCAAAAAGAAGAAGGGTGAAAAAAGAGGTAAAATGCATGAAAACTGTGAAAAAGCATGAAAATGAATAAAATGCGGGTCACATTATTCATAATATATGCCCCTGAAGCCCATAATACTTCCATGGGAACATGTCAGTGGAGCCTCCAGGCTGAGACTGATTCTACCCGAGGATGAAGCCTTACTTTCGGGTAAAAGTAGTCAGGCAGAGTGCCTGGATCATGGCCGAGAAAAACAAACACATGCACCACACACATTGGGGTCTATATTCCCCTGAAAGTTGTAAGACTCTGGATGAAAAAATGCCACCTCAGCCTCAAACCAGACACTGGCTGATTCTACCCGAGGACGAAGCCTTATTTTCGGGTAAAAGTAGTCAGGCAGAGTGCCTGAATCAAAAAGATGAAAAAGCATGAAAAGGAGTAAAATGCCATCCAAATACACTCCTTTGATGAAAAAAGAGGTGAACATGTGTGTGCGTGCGTGCCTCTAATTCCATCCAGAGACACTCCTTTGATGAAAAAAGAGGTGAACATGTGTGTGCGTGCGTGCCTCTAATTCCATCCAAAGACACGCCTTTGATGAAAAAAGAGGTTGAAAATGCATGAAAACGGTGAAAAAGCATGAAAATGAAAAAAAAATGCTTGTGCCACTGGGTCTCATACGGTGCCCTGGGTCATGTGAGCGGGTCAAACCGCCTTGAATTTCATTCAAATACACTCATTTGATAAAAAGAGTAGAAATGCATGAAAACGACTAAAAATCATGAAAATGGATAAAATGCCTGTGCCACTGTGTATAATATGATGTCATGGGTCACCTGAGTGGGTCAAACTGTGTTGTGTTGTGTTGTCCTTGCGAATGGAGTACCAGGGGTCCTTGCGAAAATATGACAGAGTGTGAAATGGAGTACCAGGGGAGCAAAAAGAAGAAGGGTGAAAAAAGAGGTGAAATGCATGAAAACTGTGAAAAAGCATGAAAATGAATAAAATGCGGGTCACATTATTCATAATATATGCCCCTGAAGCCCATAATACTTCCATGGGAACATGTCAGTGGAGCCTCCAGGCTGAGACTGATTCTACCCGAGGATGAAGCCTTACTTTCGGGTAAAAGTAGTCAGGCAGAGTGCCTGGATCATGGCCGAGAAAAACAAACACATGCACCACACACATTGGGGTCTATATTCCCCTGAAAGTTGTAAGACTCTGGATGAAAAAATGCCACCTCAGCCTCAAACCAGACACTGGCTGATTCTACCCGAGGACGAAGCCTTATTTTCGGGTAAAAGTAGTCAGGCAGAGTGCCTGAATCAAAAAGATGAAAAAGCATGAAAAGGAGTAAAATGCCATCCAAATACACTCCTTTGATGAAAAAAGAGGTGAACATGTGTGTGCGTGCGTGCCTCTAATTCCATCCAGAGACACTCCTTTGATGAAAAAAGAGGTGAACATGTGTGTGCGTGCGTGCCTCTAATTCCATCCAAAGACACGCCTTTGATGAAAAAAGAGGTTGAAAATGCATGAAAACGGTGAAAAAGCATGAAAATGAAAAAAAAATGCTTGTGCCACTGGGTCTCATACGGTGCCCTGGGTCATGTGAGCGGGTCAAACCGCCTTGAATTTCATTCAAATACACTCATTTGATAAAAAGAGTAGAAATGCATGAAAACGACTAAAAATCATGAAAATGGATAAAATGCCTGTGCCACTGTGTATAATATGATGTCATGGGTCACCTGAGTGGGTCAAACTGTGTTGTGTTGTGTTGTCCTTGCGAATGGAGTACCAGGGGTCCTTGCGAAAATATGACAGAGTGTGAAATGGAGTACCAGGGGAGCAAAAAGAAGAAGGGTGAAAAAAGAGGTAAAATGCATGAAAACTGTGAAAAAGCATGAAAATGAATAAAATGCGGGTCACATTATTCATAATATATGCCCCTGAAGCCCATAATACTTCCATGGGAACATGTCAGTGGAGCCTCCAGGCTGAGACTGATTCTACCCGAGGATGAAGCCTTACTTTCGGGTAAAAGTAGTCAGGCAGAGTGCCTGGATCATGGCCGAGAAAAACAAACACATGCACCACACACATTGGGGTCTATATTCCCCTGAAAGTTGTAAGACTCTGGATGAAAAAATGCCACCTCAGCCTCAAACCAGACACTGGCTGATTCTACCCGAGGACGAAGCCTTATTTTCGGGTAAAAGTAGTCAGGCAGAGTGCCTGAATCAAAAAGATGAAAAAGCATGAAAAGGAGTCAAATGCCATCCAAATACACTCCTTTGATGAAAAAAGAGGTGAACATGTGTGTGCGTGCGTGCCTCTAATTCCATCCAGAGACACTCCTTTGATGAAAAAAGAGGTGAACATGTGTGTGCGTGCGTGCCTCTAATTCCATCCAAAGACACGCCTTTGATGAAAAAAGAGGTTGAAAATGCATGAAAACGGTGAAAAAGCATGAAAATGAAAAAAAAATGCTTGTGCCACTGGGTCTCATACGGTGCCCTGGGTCATGTGAGCGGGTCAAACCGCCTTGAATTTCATTCAAATACACTCATTTGATAAAAAGAGTAGAAATGCATGAAAACGACTAAAAATCATGAAAATGGATAAAATGCCTGTGCCACTGTGTATAATATGATGTCATGGGTCACCTGAGTGGGTCAAACTGTGTTGTGTTGTGTTGTCCTTGCGAATGGAGTACCAGGGGTCCTTGCGAAAATATGACAGAGTGTGAAATGGAGTACCAGGGGAGCAAAAAGAAGAAGGGTGAAAAAAGAGGTGAAATGCATGAAAACTGTGAAAAAGCATGAAAATGAATAAAATGCGGGTCACATTATTCATAATATATGCCCCTGAAGCCCATAATACTTCCATGGGAACATGTCAGTGGAGCCTCCAGGCTGAGACTGATTCTACCCGAGGATGAAGCCTTACTTTCGGGTAAAAGTAGTCAGGCAGAGTGCCTGGATCATGGCCGAGAAAAACAAACACATGCACCACACACATTGGGGTCTATATTCCCCTGAAAGTTGTAAGACTCTGGATGAAAAAATGCCACCTCAGCCTCAAACCAGACACTGGCTGATTCTACCCGAGGACGAAGCCTTATTTTCGGGTAAAAGTAGTCAGGCAGAGTGCCTGAATCAAAAAGATGAAAAAGCATGAAAAGGAGTAAAATGCCATCCAAATACACTCCTTTGATGAAAAAAGAGGTGAACATGTGTGTGCGTGCGTGCCTCTAATTCCATCCAGAGACACTCCTTTGATGAAAAAAGAGGTGAACATGTGTGTGCGTGCGTGCCTCTAATTCCATCCAAAGACACGCCTTTGATGAAAAAAGAGGTTGAAAATGCATGAAAACGGTGAAAAAGCATGAAAATGAAAAAAAAATGCTTGTGCCACTGGGTCTCATACGGTGCCCTGGGTCATGTGAGCGGGTCAAACCGCCTTGAATTTCATTCAAATACACTCATTTGATAAAAAGAGTAGAAATGCATGAAAACGACTAAAAATCATGAAAATGGATAAAATGCCTGTGCCACTGTGTATAATATGATGTCATGGGTCACCTGAGTGGGTCAAACTGTGTTGTGTTGTGTTGTCCTTGCGAATGGAGTACCAGGGGTCCTTGCGAAAATATGACAGAGTGTGAAATGGAGTACCAGGGGAGCAAAAAGAAGAAGGGTGAAAAAAGAGGTAAAATGCATGAAAACTGTGAAAAAGCATGAAAATGAATAAAATGCGGGTCACATTATTCATAATATATGCCCCTGAAGCCCATAATACTTCCATGGGAACATGTCAGTGGAGCCTCCAGGCTGAGACTGATTCTACCCGAGGATGAAGCCTTACTTTCGGGTAAAAGTAGTCAGGCAGAGTGCCTGGATCATGGCCGAGAAAAACAAACACATGCACCACACACATTGGGGTCTATATTCCCCTGAAAGTTGTAAGACTCTGGATGAAAAAATGCCACCTCAGCCTCAAACCAGACACTGGCTGATTCTACCCGAGGACGAAGCCTTATTTTCGGGTAAAAGTAGTCAGGCAGAGTGCCTGAATCAAAAAGATGAAAAAGCATGAAAAGGAGTCAAATGCCATCCAAATACACTCCTTTGATGAAAAAAGAGGTGAACATGTGTGTGCGTGCGTGCCTCTAATTCCATCCAGAGACACTCCTTTGATGAAAAAAGAGGTGAACATGTGTGTGCGTGCGTGCCTCTAATTCCATCCAAAGACACGCCTTTGATGAAAAAAGAGGTTGAAAATGCATGAAAACGGTGAAAAAGCATGAAAATGAAAAAAAAATGCTTGTGCCACTGGGTCTCATACGGTGCCCTGGGTCATGTGAGCGGGTCAAACCGCCTTGAATTTCATTCAAATACACTCATTTGATAAAAAGAGTAGAAATGCATGAAAACGACTAAAAATCATGAAAATGGATAAAATGCCTGTGCCACTGTGTATAATATGATGTCATGGGTCACCTGAGTGGGTCAAACTGTGTTGTGTTGTGTTGTCCTTGCGAATGGAGTACCAGGGGTCCTTGCGAAAATATGACAGAGTGTGAAATGGAGTACCAGGGGAGCAAAAAGAAGAAGGGTGAAAAAAGAGGTGAAATGCATGAAAACTGTGAAAAAGCATGAAAATGAATAAAATGCGGGTCACATTATTCATAATATATGCCCCTGAAGCCCATAATACTTCCATGGGAACATGTCAGTGGAGCCTCCAGGCTGAGACTGATTCTACCCGAGGATGAAGCCTTACTTTCGGGTAAAAGTAGTCAGGCAGAGTGCCTGGATCATGGCCGAGAAAAACAAACACATGCACCACACACATTGGGGTCTATATTCCCCTGAAAGTTGTAAGACTCTGGATGAAAAAATGCCACCTCAGCCTCAAACCAGACACTGGCTGATTCTACCCGAGGACGAAGCCTTATTTTCGGGTAAAAGTAGTCAGGCAGAGTGCCTGAATCAAAAAGATGAAAAAGCATGAAAAGGAGTAAAATGCCATCCAAATACACTCCTTTGATGAAAAAAGAGGTGAACATGTGTGTGCGTGCGTGCCTCTAATTCCATCCAGAGACACTCCTTTGATGAAAAAAGAGGTGAACATGTGTGTGCGTGCGTGCCTCTAATTCCATCCAAAGACACGCCTTTGATGAAAAAAGAGGTTGAAAATGCATGAAAACGGTGAAAAAGCATGAAAATGAAAAAAAAATGCTTGTGCCACTGGGTCTCATACGGTGCCCTGGGTCATGTGAGCGGGTCAAACCGCCTTGAATTTCATTCAAATACACTCATTTGATAAAAAGAGTAGAAATGCATGAAAACGACTAAAAATCATGAAAATGGATAAAATGCCTGTGCCACTGTGTATAATATGATGTCATGGGTCACCTGAGTGGGTCAAACTGTGTTGTGTTGTGTTGTCCTTGCGAATGGAGTACCAGGGGTCCTTGCGAAAATATGACAGAGTGTGAAATGGAGTACCAGGGGAGCAAAAAGAAGAAGGGTGAAAAAAGAGGTAAAATGCATGAAAACTGTGAAAAAGCATGAAAATGAATAAAATGCTGGTCACATTATTCATAATATATGCCCCTGAAGCCCATAATACTTCCATGGGAACATGTCAGTGGAGCCTCCAGGCTGAGACTGATTCTACCCGAGGATGAAGCCTTACTTTCGGGTAAAAGTAGTCAGGCAGAGTGCCTGGATCATGGCCGAGAAAAACAAACACATGCACCACACACATTGGGGTCTATATTCCCCTGAAAGTTGTAAGACTCTGGATGAAAAAATGCCACCTCAGCCTCAAACCAGACACTGGCTGATTCTACCCGAGGACGAAGCCTTATTTTCGGGTAAAAGTAGTCAGGCAGAGTGCCTGAATCAAAAAGATGAAAAAGCATGAAAAGGAGTCAAATGCCATCCAAATACACTCCTTTGATGAAAAAAGAGGTGAACATGTGTGTGCGTGCGTGCCTCTAATTCCATCCAGAGACACTCCTTTGATGAAAAAAGAGGTGAACATGTGTGTGCGTGCGTGCCTCTAATTCCATCCAAAGACACGCCTTTGATGAAAAAAGAGGTTGAAAATGCATGAAAACGGTGAAAAAGCATGAAAATGAAAAAAAAATGCTTGTGCCACTGGGTCTCATACGGTGCCCTGGGTCATGTGAGCGGGTCAAACCGCCTTGAATTTCATTCAAATACACTCATTTGATAAAAAGAGTAGAAATGCATGAAAACGACTAAAAATCATGAAAATGGATAAAATGCCTGTGCCACTGTGTATAATATGATGTCATGGGTCACCTGAGTGGGTCAAACTGTGTTGTGTTGTGTTGTCCTTGCGAATGGAGTACCAGGGGTCCTTGCGAAAATATGACAGAGTGTGAAATGGAGTACCAGGGGAGCAAAAAGAAGAAGGGTGAAAAAAGAGGTGAAATGCATGAAAACTGTGAAAAAGCATGAAAATGAATAAAATGCGGGTCACATTATTCATAATATATGCCCCTGAAGCCCATAATACTTCCATGGGAACATGTCAGTGGAGCCTCCAGGCTGAGACTGATTCTACCCGAGGATGAAGCCTTACTTTCGGGTAAAAGTAGTCAGGCAGAGTGCCTGGATCATGGCCGAGAAAAACAAACACATGCACCACACACATTGGGGTCTATATTCCCCTGAAAGTTGTAAGACTCTGGATGAAAAAATGCCACCTCAGCCTCAAACCAGACACTGGCTGATTCTACCCGAGGACGAAGCCTTATTTTCGGGTAAAAGTAGTCAGGCAGAGTGCCTGAATCAAAAAGATGAAAAAGCATGAAAAGGAGTAAAATGCCATCCAAATACACTCCTTTGATGAAAAAAGAGGTGAACATGTGTGTGCGTGCGTGCCTCTAATTCCATCCAGAGACACTCCTTTGATGAAAAAAGAGGTGAACATGTGTGTGCGTGCGTGCCTCTAATTCCATCCAAAGACACGCCTTTGATGAAAAAAGAGGTTGAAAATGCATGAAAACGGTGAAAAAGCATGAAAATGAAAAAAAAATGCTTGTGCCACTGGGTCTCATACGGTGCCCTGGGTCTTGTGAGCGGGTCAAACCGCCTTGAATTTCATTCAAATACACTCATTTGATAAAAAGAGTAGAAATGCATGAAAACGACTAAAAATCATGAAAATGGATAAAATGCCTGTGCCACTGTGTATAATATGATGTCATGGGTCACCTGAGTGGGTCAAACTGTGTTGTGTTGTGTTGTCCTTGCGAATGGAGTACCAGGGGTCCTTGCGAAAATATGACAGAGTGTGAAATGGAGTACCAGGGGAGCAAAAAGAAGAAGGGTGAAAAAAGAGGTAAAATGCATGAAAACTGTGAAAAAGCATGAAAATGAATAAAATGCTGGTCACATTATTCATAATATATGCCCCTGAAGCCCATAATACTTCCATGGGAACATGTCAGTGGAGCCTCCAGGCTGAGACTGATTCTACCCGAGGATGAAGCCTTACTTTCGGGTAAAAGTAGTCAGGCAGAGTGCCTGGATCATGGCCGAGAAAAACAAACACATGCACCACACACATTGGGGTCTATATTCCCCTGAAAGTTGTAAGACTCTGGATGAAAAAATGCCACCTCAGCCTCAAACCAGACACTGGCTGATTCTACCCGAGGACGAAGCCTTATTTTCGGGTAAAAGTAGTCAGGCAGAGTGCCTGAATCAAAAAGATGAAAAAGCATGAAAAGGAGTCAAATGCCATCCAAATACACTCCTTTGATGAAAAAAGAGGTGAACATGTGTGTGCGTGCGTGCCTCTAATTCCATCCAGAGACACTCCTTTGATGAAAAAAGAGGTGAACATGTGTGTGCGTGCGTGCCTCTAATTCCATCCAAAGACACGCCTTTGATGAAAAAAGAGGTTGAAAATGCATGAAAACGGTGAAAAAGCATGAAAATGAAAAAAAAATGCTTGTGCCACTGGGTCTCATACGGTGCCCTGGGTCATGTGAGCGGGTCAAACCGCCTTGAATTTCATTCAAATACACTCATTTGATAAAAAGAGTAGAAATGCATGAAAACGACTAAAAATCATGAAAATGGATAAAATGCCTGTGCCACTGTGTATAATATGATGTCATGGGTCACCTGAGTGGGTCAAACTGTGTTGTGTTGTGTTGTCCTTGCGAATGGAGTACCAGGGGTCCTTGCGAAAATATGACAGAGTGTGAAATGGAGTACCAGGGGAGCAAAAAGAAGAAGGGTGAAAAAAGAGGTGAAATGCATGAAAACTGTGAAAAAGCATGAAAATGAATAAAATGCGGGTCACATTATTCATAATATATGCCCCTGAAGCCCATAATACTTCCATGGGAACATGTCAGTGGAGCCTCCAGGCTGAGACTGATTCTACCCGAGGATGAAGCCTTACTTTCGGGTAAAAGTAGTCAGGCAGAGTGCCTGGATCATGGCCGAGAAAAACAAACACATGCACCACACACATTGGGGTCTATATTCCCCTGAAAGTTGTAAGACTCTGGATGAAAAAATGCCACCTCAGCCTCAAACCAGACACTGGCTGATTCTACCCGAGGACGAAGCCTTATTTTCGGGTAAAAGTAGTCAGGCAGAGTGCCTGAATCAAAAAGATGAAAAAGCATGAAAAGGAGTAAAATGCCATCCAAATACACTCCTTTGATGAAAAAAGAGGTGAACATGTGTGTGCGTGCGTGCCTCTAATTCCATCCAGAGACACTCCTTTGATGAAAAAAGAGGTGAACATGTGTGTGCGTGCGTGCCTCTAATTCCATCCAAAGACACGCCTTTGATGAAAAAAGAGGTTGAAAATGCATGAAAACGGTGAAAAAGCATGAAAATGAAAAAAAAATGCTTGTGCCACTGGGTCTCATACGGTGCCCTGGGTCATGTGAGCGGGTCAAACCGCCTTGAATTTCATTCAAATACACTCATTTGATAAAAAGAGTAGAAATGCATGAAAACGACTAAAAATCATGAAAATGGATAAAATGCCTGTGCCACTGTGTATAATATGATGTCATGGGTCACCTGAGTGGGTCAAACTGTGTTGTGTTGTGTTGTCCTTGCGAATGGAGTACCAGGGGTCCTTGCGAAAATATGACAGAGTGTGAAATGGAGTACCAGGGGAGCAAAAAGAAGAAGGGTGAAAAAAGAGGTAAAATGCATGAAAACTGTGAAAAAGCATGAAAATGAATAAAATGCGGGTCACATTATTCATAATATATGCCCCTGAAGCCAATAATACTTCCATGGGAACATGTCAGTGGAGCCTCCAGGCTGAGACTGATTCTACCCGAGGATGAAGCCTTACTTTCGGGTAAAAGTAGTCAGGCAGAGTGCCTGGATCATGGCCGAGAAAAACAAACACATGCACCACACACATTGGGGTCTATATTCCCCTGAAAGTTGTAAGACTCTGGATGAAAAAATGCCACCTCAGCCTCAAACCAGACACTGGCTGATTCTACCCGAGGACGAAGCCTTATTTTCGGGTAAAAGTAGTCAGGCAGAGTGCCTGAATCAAAAAGATGAAAAAGCATGAAAAGGAGTAAAATGCCATCCAAATACACTCCTTTGATGAAAAAAGAGGTGAACATGTGTGTGCGTGCGTGCCTCTAATTCCATCCAGAGACACTCCTTTGATGAAAAAAGAGGTGAACATGTGTGTGCGTGCGTGCCTCTAATTCCATCCAAAGACACGCCTTTGATGAAAAAAGAGGTTGAAAATGCATGAAAACGGTGAAAAAGCATGAAAATGAAAAAAAAATGCTTGTGCCACTGGGTCTCATACGGTGCCCTGGGTCATGTGAGCGGGTCAAACCGCCTTGAATTTCATTCAAATACACTCATTTGATAAAAAGAGTAGAAATGCATGAAAACGACTAAAAATCATGAAAATGGATAAAATGCCTGTGCCACTGTGTATAATATGATGTCATGGGTCACCTGAGTGGGTCAAACTGTGTTGTGTTGTGTTGTCCTTGCGAATGGAGTACCAGGGGTCCTTGCGAAAATATGACAGAGTGTGAAATGGAGTACCAGGGGAGCAAAAAGAAGAAGGGTGAAAAAAGAGGTAAAATGCATGAAAACTGTGAAAAAGCATGAAAATGAATAAAATGCGGGTCACATTATTCATAATATATGCCCCTGAAGCCCATAATACTTCCATGGGAACATGTCAGTGGAGCCTCCAGGCTGAGACTGATTCTACCCGAGGATGAAGCCTTACTTTCGGGTAAAAGTAGTCAGGCAGAGTGCCTGGATCATGGCCGAGAAAAACAAACACATGCACCACACACATTGGGGTCTATATTCCCCTGAAAGTTGTAAGACTCTGGATGAAAAAATGCCACCTCAGCCTCAAACCAGACACTGGCTGATTCTACCCGAGGACGAAGCCTTATTTTCGGGTAAAAGTAGTCAGGCAGAGTGCCTGAATCAAAAAGATGAAAAAGCATGAAAAGGAGTAAAATGCCATCCAAATACACTCCTTTGATGAAAAAAGAGGTGAACATGTGTGTGCGTGCGTGCCTCTAATTCCATCCAGAGACACTCCTTTGATGAAAAAAGAGGTGAACATGTGTGTGCGTGCGTGCCTCTAATTCCATCCAAAGACACGCCTTTGATGAAAAAAGAGGTTGAAAATGCATGAAAACGGTGAAAAAGCATGAAAATGAAAAAAAAATGCTTGTGCCACTGGGTCTCATACGGTGCCCTGGGTCATGTGAGCGGGTCAAACCGCCTTGAATTTCATTCAAATACACTCATTTGATAAAAAGAGTAGAAATGCATGAAAACGACTAAAAATCATGAAAATGGATAAAATGCCTGTGCCACTGTGTATAATATGATGTCATGGGTCACCTGAGTGGGTCAAACTGTGTTGTGTTGTGTTGTCCTTGCGAATGGAGTACCAGGGGTCCTTGCGAAAATATGACAGAGTGTGAAATGGAGTACCAGGGGAGCAAAAAGAAGAAGGGTGAAAAAAGAGGTAAAATGCATGAAAACTGTGAAAAAGCATGAAAATGAATAAAATGCGGGTCACATTATTCATAATATATGCCCCTGAAGCCCATAATACTTCCATGGGAACATGTCAGTGGAGCCTCCAGGCTGAGACTGATTCTACCCGAGGATGAAGCCTTACTTTCGGGTAAAAGTAGTCAGGCAGAGTGCCTGGATCATGGCCGAGAAAAACAAACACATGCACCACACACATTGGGGTCTATATTCCCCTGAAAGTTGTAAGACTCTGGATGAAAAAATGCCACCTCAGCCTCAAACCAGACACTGGCTGATTCTACCCGAGGACGAAGCCTTATTTTCGGGTAAAAGTAGTCAGGCAGAGTGCCTGAATCAAAAAGATGAAAAAGCATGAAAAGGAGTAAAATGCCATCCAAATACACTCCTTTGATGAAAAAAGAGGTGAACATGTGTGTGCGTGCGTGCCTCTAATTCCATCCAGAGACACTCCTTTGATGAAAAAAGAGGTGAACATGTGTGTGCGTGCGTGCCTCTAATTCCATCCAAAGACACGCCTTTGATGAAAAAAGAGGTGAAAATGCATGAAAACGGTGAAAAAGCATGAAAATGAAAAAAAAAATGCTTGTGCCACTGGGTCTCATACGGTGCCCTGGGTCATGTGAGCGGGTCAAACCGCCTTGAATTTCATTCAAATACACTCATTTGATAAAAAGAGTAAAAATGCATGAAAACGACTAAAAATCATGAAAATGGATAAAATGCCTGTGCCACTGTGTATAATATGATGTCATGGGTCACCTGAGTGGGTCAAACTGTGTTGTGTTGTGTTGTCCTTGCGAATGGAGTACCAGGGGTCCTTGCGAAAATATGACAGAGTGTGAAATGGAGTACCAGGGGAGCAAAAAGAAGAAGGGTGAAAAAAGAGGTAAAATGCATGAAAACTGTGAAAAAGCATGAAAATGAATAAAATGCGGGTCACATTATTCATAATATATGCCCCTGAAGCCCATAATACTTCCATGGGAACATGTCAGTGGAGCCTCCAGGCTGAGACTGATTCTACCCGAGGATGAAGCCTTACTTTCGGGTAAAAGTAGTCAGGCAGAGTGCCTGGATCATGGCCGAGAAAAACAAACACATGCACCACACACATTGGGGTCTATATTCCCCTGAAAGTTGTAAGACTCTGGATGAAAAAATGCCACCTCAGCCTCAAACCAGACACTGGCTGATTCTACCCGAGGACGAAGCCTTATTTTCGGGTAAAAGTAGTCAGGCAGAGTGCCTGAATCAAAAAGATGAAAAAGCATGAAAAGGAGTAAAATGCCATCCAAATACACTCCTTTGATGAAAAAAGAGGTGAACATGTGTGTGCGTGCGTGCCTCTAATTCCATCCAGAGACACTCCTTTGATGAAAAAAGAGGTGAACATGTGTGTGCGTGCGTGCCTCTAATTCCATCCAAAGACACGCCTTTGATGAAAAAAGAGGTTGAAAATGCATGAAAACGGTGAAAAAGCATGAAAATGAAAAAAAAATGCTTGTGCCACTGGGTCTCATACGGTGCCCTGGGTCATGTGAGCGGGTCAAACCGCCTTGAATTTCATTCAAATACACTCATTTGATAAAAAGAGTAGAAATGCATGAAAACGACTAAAAATCATGAAAATGGATAAAATGCCTGTGCCACTGTGTATAATATGATGTCATGGGTCACCTGAGTGGGTCAAACTGTGTTGTGTTGTGTTGTCCTTGCGAATGGAGTACCAGGGGTCCTTGCGAAAATATGACAGAGTGTGAAATGGAGTACCAGGGGAGCAAAAAGAAGAAGGGTGAAAAAAGAGGTAAAATGCATGAAAACTGTGAAAAAGCATGAAAATGAATAAAATGCGGGTCACATTATTCATAATATATGCCCCTGAAGCCCATAATACTTCCATGGGAACATGTCAGTGGAGCCTCCAGGCTGAGACTGATTCTACCCGAGGATGAAGCCTTACTTTCGGGTAAAAGTAGTCAGGCAGAGTGCCTGGATCATGGCCGAGAAAAACAAACACATGCACCACACACATTGGGGTCTATATTCCCCTGAAAGTTGTAAGACTCTGGATGAAAAAATGCCACCTCAGCCTCAAACCAGACACTGGCTGATTCTACCCGAGGACGAAGCCTTATTTTCGGGTAAAAGTAGTCAGGCAGAGTGCCTGAATCAAAAAGATGAAAAAGCATGAAAAGGAGTAAAATGCCATCCAAATACACTCCTTTGATGAAAAAAGAGGTGAACATGTGTGTGCGTGCGTGCCTCTAATTCCATCCAGAGACACTCCTTTGATGAAAAAAGAGGTGAACATGTGTGTGCGTGCGTGCCTCTAATTCCATCCAAAGACACGCCTTTGATGAAAAAAGAGGTGAAAATGCATGAAAACGGTGAAAAAGCATGAAAATGAAAAAAAAAATGCTTGTGCCACTGGGTCTCATACGGTGCCCTGGGTCATGTGAGCGGGTCAAACCGCCTTGAATTTCATTCAAATACACTCATTTGATAAAAAGAGTAAAAATGCATGAAAACGACTAAAAATCATGAAAATGGATAAAATGCCTGTGCCACTGTGTATAATATGATGTCATGGGTCACCTGAGTGGGTCAAACTGTGTTGTGTTGTGTTGTCCTTGCGAATGGAGTACCAGGGGTCCTTGCGAAAATATGACAGAGTGTGAAATGGAGTACCAGGGGAGCAAAAAGAAGAAGGGTGAAAAAAGAGGTAAAATGCATGAAAACTGTGAAAAAGCATGAAAATGAATAAAATGCGGGTCACATTATTCATAATATATGCCCCTGAAGCCCATAATACTTCCATGGGAACATGTCAGTGGAGCCTCCAGGCTGAGACTGATTCTACCCGAGGATGAAGCCTTACTTTCGGGTAAAAGTAGTCAGGCAGAGTGCCTGGATCATGGCCGAGAAAAACAAACACATGCACCACACACATTGGGGTCTATATTCCCCTGAAAGTTGTAAGACTCTGGATGAAAAAATGCCACCTCAGCCTCAAACCAGACACTGGCTGATTCTACCCGAGGACGAAGCCTTATTTTCGGGTAAAAGTAGTCAGGCAGAGTGCCTGAATCAAAAAGATGAAAAAGCATGAAAAGGAGTAAAATGCCATCCAAATACACTCCTTTGATGAAAAAAGAGGTGAACATGTGTGTGCGTGCGTGCCTCTAATTCCATCCAGAGACACTCCTTTGATGAAAAAAGAGGTGAACATGTGTGTGCGTGCGTGCCTCTAATTCCATCCAAAGACACGCCTTTGATGAAAAAAGAGGTTGAAAATGCATGAAAACGGTGAAAAAGCATGAAAATGAAAAAAAAATGCTTGTGCCACTGGGTCTCATACGGTGCCCTGGGTCATGTGAGCGGGTCAAACCGCCTTGAATTTCATTCAAATACACTCATTTGATAAAAAGAGTAGAAATGCATGAAAACGACTAAAAATCATGAAAATGGATAAAATGCCTGTGCCACTGTGTATAATATGATGTCATGGGTCACCTGAGTGGGTCAAACTGTGTTGTGTTGTGTTGTCCTTGCGAATGGAGTACCAGGGGTCCTTGCGAAAATATGACAGAGTGTGAAATGGAGTACCAGGGGAGCAAAAAGAAGAAGGGTGAAAAAAGAGGTAAAATGCATGAAAACTGTGAAAAAGCATGAAAATGAATAAAATGCGGGTCACATTATTCATAATATATGCCCCTGAAGCCCATAATACTTCCATGGGAACATGTCAGTGGAGCCTCCAGGCTGAGACTGATTCTACCCGAGGATGAAGCCTTACTTTCGGGTAAAAGTAGTCAGGCAGAGTGCCTGGATCATGGCCGAGAAAAACAAACACATGCACCACACACATTGGGGTCTATATTCCCCTGAAAGTTGTAAGACTCTGGATGAAAAAATGCCACCTCAGCCTCAAACCAGACACTGGCTGATTCTACCCGAGGACGAAGCCTTATTTTCGGGTAAAAGTAGTCAGGCAGAGTGCCTGAATCAAAAAGATGAAAAAGCATGAAAAGGAGTAAAATGCCATCCAAATACACTCCTTTGATGAAAAAAGAGGTGAACATGTGTGTGCGTGCGTGCCTCTAATTCCATCCAGAGACACTCCTTTGATGAAAAAAGAGGTGAACATGTGTGTGCGTGCGTGCCTCTAATTCCATCCAAAGACACGCCTTTGATGAAAAAAGAGGTTGAAAATGCATGAAAACGGTGAAAAAGCATGAAAATGAAAAAAAAATGCTTGTGCCACTGGGTCTCATACAGTGCCCTGGGTCATGTGAGCGGGTCAAACCGCCTTGAATTTCATTCAAATACACTCATTTGATAAAAAGAGTAGAAATGCATGAAAACGACTAAAAATCATGAAAATGGATAAAATGCCTGTGCCACTGTGTATAATATGATGTCATGGGTCACCTGAGTGGGTCAAACTGTGTTGTGTTGTGTTGTCCTTGCGAATGGAGTACCAGGGGTCCTTGCGAAAATATGACAGAGTGTGAAATGGAGTACCAGGGGAGCAAAAAGAAGAAGGGTGAAAAAAGAGGTAAAATGCATGAAAACTGTGAAAAAGCATGAAAATGAATAAAATGCGGGTCACATTATTCATAATATATGCCCCTGAAGCCCATAATACTTCCATGGGAACATGTCAGTGGAGCCTCCAGGCTGAGACTGATTCTACCCGAGGATGAAGCCTTACTTTCGGGTAAAAGTAGTCAGGCAGAGTGCCTGGATCATGGCCGAGAAAAACAAACACATGCACCACACACATTGGGGTCTATATTCCCCTGAAAGTTGTAAGACTCTGGATGAAAAAATGCCACCTCAGCCTCAAACCAGACACTGGCTGATTCTACCCGAGGACGAAGCCTTATTTTCGGGTAAAAGTAGTCAGGCAGAGTGCCTGAATCAAAAAGATGAAAAAGCATGAAAAGGAGTAAAATGCCATCCAAATACACTCCTTTGATGAAAAAAGAGGTGAACATGTGTGTGCGTGCGTGCCTCTAATTCCATCCAGAGACACTCCTTTGATGAAAAAAGAGGTGAACATGTGTGTGCGTGCGTGCCTCTAATTCCATCCAAAGACACGCCTTTGATGAAAAAAGAGGTTGAAAATGCATGAAAACGGTGAAAAAGCATGAAAATGAAAAAAAAATGCTTGTGCCACTGGGTCTCATACGGTGCCCTGGGTCATGTGAGCGGGTCAAACCGCCTTGAATTTCATTCAAATACACTCATTTGATAAAAAGAGTAGAAATGCATGAAAACGACTAAAAATCATGAAAATGGATAAAATGCCTGTGCCACTGTGTATAATATGATGTCATGGGTCACCTGAGTGGGTCAAACTGTGTTGTGTTGTGTTGTCCTTGCGAATGGAGTACCAGGGGTCCTTGCGAAAATATGACAGAGTGTGAAATGGAGTACCAGGGGAGCAAAAAGAAGAAGGGTGAAAAAAGAGGTAAAATGCATGAAAACTGTGAAAAAGCATGAAAATGAATAAAATGCGGGTCACATTATTCATAATATATGCCCCTGAAGCCCATAATACTTCCATGGGAACATGTCAGTGGAGCCTCCAGGCTGAGACTGATTCTACCCGAGGATGAAGCCTTACTTTCGGGTAAAAGTAGTCAGGCAGAGTGCCTGGATCATGGCCGAGAAAAACAAACACATGCACCACACACATTGGGGTCTATATTCCCCTGAAAGTTGTAAGACTCTGGATGAAAAAATGCCACCTCAGCCTCAAACCAGACACTGGCTGATTCTACCCGAGGACGAAGCCTTATTTTCGGGTAAAAGTAGTCAGGCAGAGTGCCTGAATCAAAAAGATGAAAAAGCATGAAAAGGAGTAAAATGCCATCCAAATACACTCCTTTGATGAAAAAAGAGGTGAACATGTGTGTGCGTGCGTGCCTCTAATTCCATCCAGAGACACTCCTTTGATGAAAAAAGAGGTGAACATGTGTGTGCGTGCGTGCCTCTAATTCCATCCAAAGACACGCCTTTGATGAAAAAAGAGGTTGAAAATGCATGAAAACGGTGAAAAAGCATGAAAATGAAAAAAAAATGCTTGTGCCACTGGGTCTCATACGGTGCCCTGGGTCATGTGAGCGGGTCAAACCGCCTTGAATTTCATTCAAATACACTCATTTGATAAAAAGAGTAGAAATGCATGAAAACGACTAAAAATCATGAAAATGGATAAAATGCCTGTGCCACTGTGTATAATATGATGTCATGGGTCACCTGAGTGGGTCAAACTGTTTGTCCTTGCGAATGGAGTACCAGGGGTGCAAGGCTGTCCTTGCGAAAATATGACAGAGTGTGAAATGGAGTACCAGGGGAGCAAAAAGAAGAAGGGTGAAAAAAGAGGTAAAATGCATGAAAACTGTGAAAAAGCATGAAAATGAATAAAATGCGGGTCACATTATTCATAATATATGCCCCTGAAGCCCATAATACTTCCATGGGAACATGTCAGTGGAGCCTCCAGGCTGAGACTGATTCTACCCGAGGATGAAGCCTTACTTTCGGGTAAAAGTAGTCAGGCAGAGTGCCTGGATCATGGCCGAGAAAAACAAACACATGCAGCACACACATTGGGGTCTATATTCCCCTGAAAGTTGTAAGACTCTGGATGAAAAAATGCCACCTCAGCCTCAAACCAGACACTGGCTGATTCTACCCGAGGACGAAGCCTTATTTTCGGGTAAAAGTAGTCAGGCAGAGTGCCTGAATCAAAAAGATGAAAAAGCATGAAAAGGAGTAAAATGCCATCCAAATACACTCCTTTGATGAAAAAAGAGGTGAACATGTGTGTGCGTGCGTGCCTCTAATTCCATCCAGAGACACTCCTTTGATGAAAAAAGAGGTGAACATGTGTGTGCGTGCGTGCCTCTAATTCCATCCAAAGACACGCCTTTGATGAAAAAAGAGGTGAAAATGCATGAAAACGGTGAAAAAGCATGAAAATGAAAAAAAAAATGCTTGTGCCACTTGGTCTCATACGGTGCCCTGGGTCATGTGAGCGGGTCAAACCGCCTTGAATTTCATTCAAATACACTCATTTGATAAAAAGAGTAAAAATGCATGAAAACGACTAAAAATCATGAAAATGGATAAAATGCCTGTGCCACTGTGTATAATATGATGTCATGGGTCACCTGAGTGGGTCAAACTGTGCTGTGTTGTGTTGTCCTTGCGAATGGAGTACCAGGGGTCCTTGCGAAAATATGACAGAGTGTGAAATGGAGTACCAGGGGAGCAAAAAGTAGAAGGGTGAAAAAAGAGGTAAAATGCATGAAAACTGTGAAAAAGCATGAAAATGAATAAAATGCGGGTCACATTATTCATAATATATGCCCCTGAAGCCCATAATACTTCCATGGGAACATGTCAGTGGAGCCTCCAGGCTGAGACTGATTCTACCCGAGGATGAAGCCTTACTTTCGGGTAAAAGTAGTCAGGCAGAGTGCCTGGATCATGGCCGAGAAAAACAAACACATGCAGCACACACATTGGGGTCTATATTCCCCTGAAAGTTGTAAGACTCTGGATGAAAAAATGCCACCTCAGCCTCAAACCAGACACTGGCTGATTCTACCCGAGGACGAAGCCTTAGTTTCGGGTAAAAGTAGTCAGGCAGAGTGCCTGAATCAAAAAGATGAAAAAGCATGAAAAGGAGTAAAATGCCATCCAAATACACTCCTTTGATGAAAAAAGAGGTGAACATGTGTGTGCGTGCGTGCCTCTAATTCCATCCAGAGACACTCCTTTGATGAAAAAAGAGGTGAACATGTGTGTGCGTGCGTGCCTCTAATTCCATCCAAAGACACGCCTTTGATGAAAAAAGAGGTGAAAATGCATGAAAACGGTGAAAAAGCATGAAAATGAAAAAAAAATGCTTGTGCCACTGGGTCTCATACGGTGCCCTGGGTCATGTGAGCGGGTCAAACCGCCTTGAATTTCATTCAAATACACTCATTTGATAAAAAGAGTAAAAATGCATGAAAACGACTAAAAATCATGAAAATGGATAAAATGCCTGTGCCACTGTGAATAATATGATGTCATGGGTCACCTGAGTGGGTCAAACTGTGTTGTGTTGTGTTGTCCTTGCGAATGGAGTACCAGGGGTGCAAGGCTGTCCTTGCGAAAATATGACAGAGTGTGAAATGGAGTACCAGGGGAGCAAAAAGAAGAAGGGTGAAAAAAGAGGTAAAATGCATGAAAACTGTGAAAAAGCATGAAAATGAATAAAACGCGGGTCACATTATTCATAATATATGCCCCTGAAGCCCATAATACTTCCATGGGAACATGTCAGTGGAGCCTCCAGGCTGAGACTGATTCTACCCGAGGATGAAGCCTTACTTTCGGGTAAAAGTAGTCAGGCAGAGTGCCTGGATCATGGCCGAGAAAAACAAACACATGCAGCACACACATTGGGGTCTATATTCCCCTGAAAGTTGTAAGACTCTGGATGAAAAAATGCCACCTCAGCCTCAAACCAGACACTGGCTGATTCTACCCGAGGACGAAGCCTTATTTTCGGGTAAAAGTAGTCAGGCAGAGTGCCTGAATCAAAAAGATGAAAAAGCATGAAAAGGAGTAAAATGCCATCCAAATACACTCCTTTGATGAAAAAAGAGGTGAACATGTGTGTGCGTGCGTGCCTCTAATTCCATCCAGAGACACTCCTTTGATGAAAAAAGAGGTGAACATGTGTGTGCGTGCGTGCCTCTAATTCCATCCAAAGACACGCCTTTGATGAAAAAAGAGGTGAAAATGCATGAAAACGGTGAAAAAGCATGAAAATGAAAAAAAAAATGCTTGTGCCACTTGGTCTCATACGGTGCCCTGGGTCATGTGAGCGGGTCAAACCGCCTTGAATTTCATTCAAATACACTCATTTGATAAAAAGAGTAAAAATGCATGAAAACGACTAAAAATCATGAAAATGGATAAAATGCCTGTGCCACTGTGTATAATATGATGTCATGGGTCACCTGAGTGGGTCAAACTGTGTTGTGTTGTGTTGTCCTTGCGAATGGAGTACCAGGGGTGCAAGGCTGTCCTTGCGAAAATATGACAGAGTGTGAAATGGAGTACCAGGGGAGCAAAAAGAAGAAGGGTGAAAAAAGAGGTAAAATGCATGAAAACTGTGAAAAAGCATGAAAATGAATAAAATGCGGGTCACATTATTCATAATATATGCCCCTGAAGCCCATAATACTTCCATGGGAACATGTCAGTGGAGCCTCCAGGCTGAGACTGATTCTACCCGAGGATGAAGCCTTACTTTCGGGTAAAAGTAGTCAGGCAGAGTGCCTGGATCATGGCCGAGAAAAACAAACACATGCAGCACACACATTGGGGTCTATATTCCCCTGAAAGTTGTAAGACTCTGGATGAAAAAATGCCACCTCAGCCTCAAACCAGACACTGGCTGATTCTACCCGAGGACGAAGCCTTATTTTCGGGTAAAAGTAGTCAGGCAGAGTGCCTGAATCAAAAAGATGAAAAAGCATGAAAAGGAGTAAAATGCCATCCAAATACACTCCTTTGATGAAAAAAGAGGTGAACATGTGTGTGCGTGCGTGCCTCTAATTCCATCCAGAGACACTCCTTTGATGAAAAAAGAGGTGAACATGTGTGTGCGTGCGTGCCTCTAATTCCATCCAAAGACACGCCTTTGATGAAAAAAGAGGTGAAAATGCATGAAAACGGTGAAAAAGCATGAAAATGAAAAAAAAATGCTTGTGCCACTGGGTCTCATACGGTGCCCTGGGTCATGTGAGCGGGTCAAACCGCCTTGAATTTCATTCAAATACACTCATTTGATAAAAAGAGTAAAAATGCATGAAAACGACTAAAAATCATGAAAATGGATAAAATGCCTGTGCCACTGTGAATAATATGATGTCATGGGTCACCTGAGTGGGTCAAACTGTGTTGTGTTGTGTTGTCCTTGCGAATGGAGTACCAGGGGTGCAAGGCTGTCCTTGCGAAAATATGACAGAGTGTGAAATGGAGTACCAGGGGAGCAAAAAGAAGAAGGGTGAAAAAAGAGGTAAAATGCATGAAAACTGTGAAAAAGCATGAAAATGAATAAAATGCGGGTCACATTATTCATAATATATGCCCCTGAAGCCCATAATACTTCCATGGGAACATGTCAGTGGAGCCTCCAGGCTGAGACTGATTCTACCCGAGGATGAAGCCTTACTTTCGGGTAAAAGTAGTCAGGCAGAGTGCCTGGATCATGGCCGAGAAAAACAAACACATGCACCACACACATTGGGGTCTATATTCCCCTGAAAGTTGTAAGACTCTGGATGAAAAAATGCCACCTCAGCCTCAAACCAGACACTGGCTGATTCTACCCGAGGACGAAGCCTTATTTTCGGGTAAAAGTAGTCAGGCAGAGTGCCTGAATCAAAAAGATGAAAAAGCATGAAAAGGAGTAAAATGCCATCCAAATACACTCCTTTGATGAAAAAAGAGGTGAACATGTGTGTGCGTGCGTGCCTCTAATTCCATCCAGAGACACTCCTTTGATGAAAAAAGAGGTGAACATGTGTGTGCGTGCGTGCCTCTAATTCCATCCAAAGACACGCCTTTGATGAAAAAAGAGGTGAAAATGCATGAAAACGGTGAAAAAGCATGAAAATGAAAAAAAAAATGCTTGTGCCACTTGGTCTCATACGGTGCCCTGGGTCATGTGAGCGGGTCAAACCGCCTTGAATTTCATTCAAATACACTCATTTGATAAAAAGAGTAAAAATGCATGAAAACGACTAAAAATCATGAAAATGGATAAAATGCCTGTGCCACTGTGTATAATATGATGTCATGGGTCACCTGAGTGGGTCAAACTGTGTTGTGTTGTGTTGTCCTTGCGAATGGAGTACCAGGGGTCCTTGCGAAAATATGACAGAGTGTGAAATGGAGTACCAGGGGAGCAAAAAGAAGAAGGGTGAAAAAAGAGGTAAAATGCATGAAAACTGTGAAAAAGCATGAAAATGAATAAAATGCGGGTCACATTATTCATAATATATGCCCCTGAAGCCCATAATACTTCCATGGGAACATGTCAGTGGAGCCTCCAGGCTGAGACTGATTCTACCCGAGGATGAAGCCTTACTTTCGGGTAAAAGTAGTCAGGCAGAGTGCCTGGATCATGGCCGAGAAAAACAAACACATGCACCACACACATTGGGGTCTATATTCCCCTGAAAGTTGTAAGACTCTGGATGAAAAAATGCCACCTCAGCCTCAAACCAGACACTGGCTGATTCTACCCGAGGACGAAGCCTTATTTTCGGGTAAAAGTAGTCAGGCAGAGTGCCTGAATCAAAAAGATGAAAAAGCATGAAAAGGAGTAAAATGCCATCCAAATACACTCCTTTGATGAAAAAAGAGGTGAACATGTGTGTGCGTGCGTGCCTCTAATTCCATCCAGAGACACTCCTTTGATGAAAAAAGAGGTGAACATGTGTGTGCGTGCGTGCCTCTAATTCCATCCAAAGACACGCCTTTGATGAAAAAAGAGGTGAAAATGCATGAAAACGGTGAAAAAGCATGAAAATGAAAAAAAAAATGCTTGTGCCACTTGGTCTCATACGGTGCCCTGGGTCATGTGAGCGGGTCAAACCGCCTTGAATTTCATTCAAATACACTCATTTGATAAAAAGAGTAAAAATGCATGAAAACGACTAAAAATCATGAAAATGGATAAAATGCCTGTGCCACTGTGTATAATATGATGTCATGGGTCACCTGAGTGGGTCAAACTGTGTTGTGTTGTGTTGTCCTTGCGAATGGAGTACCAGGGGTCCTTGCGAAAATATGACAGAGTGTGAAATGGAGTACCAGGGGAGCAAAAAGTAGAAGGGTGAAAAAAGAGGTAAAATGCATGAAAACTGTGAAAAAGCATGAAAATGAATAAAATGCGGGTCACATTATTCATAATATATGCCCCTGAAGCCCATAATACTTCCATGGGAACATGTCAGTGGAGCCTCCAGGCTGAGACTGATTCTACCCGAGGATGAAGCCTTACTTTCGGGTAAAAGTAGTCAGGCAGAGTGCCTGGATCATGGCCGAGAAAAACAAACACATGCACCACACACATTGGGGTCTATATTCCCCTGAAAGTTGTAAGACTCTGGATGAAAAAATGCCACCTCAGCCTCAAACCAGACACTGGCTGATTCTACCCGAGGACGAAGCCTTATTTTCGGGTAAAAGTAGTCAGGCAGAGTGCCTGAATCAAAAAGATGAAAAAGCATGAAAAGGAGTAAAATGCCATCCAAATACACTCCTTTGATGAAAAAAGAGGTGAACATGTGTGTGCGTGCGTGCCTCTAATTCCATCCAGAGACACTCCTTTGATGAAAAAAGAGGTGAACATGTGTGTGCGTGCGTGCCTCTAATTCCATCCAAAGACACGCCTTTGATGAAAAAAGAGGTGAAAATGCATGAAAACGGTGAAAAAGCATGAAAATGAAAAAAAAATGCTTGTGCCACTGGGTCTCATACGGTGCCCTGGGTCATGTGAGCGGGTCAAACCGCCTTGAATTTCATTCAAATACACTCATTTGATAAAAAGAGTAAAAATGCATGAAAACGACTAAAAATCATGAAAATGGATAAAATGCCTGTGCCACTGTGAATAATATGATGTCATGGGTCACCTGAGTGGGTCAAACTGTGTTGTGTTGTGTTGTCCTTGCGAATGGAGTACCAGGGGTGCAAGGCTGTCCTTGCGAAAATATGACAGAGTGTGAAATGGAGTACCAGGGGAGCAAAAAGAAGAAGGGTGAAAAAAGAGGTAAAATGCATGAAAACTGTGAAAAAGCATGAAAATGAATAAAATGCGGGTCACATTATTCATAATATATGCCCCTGAAGCCCATAATACTTCCATGGGAACATGTCAGTGGAGCCTCCAGGCTGAGACTGATTCTACCCGAGGATGAAGCCTTACTTTCGGGTAAAAGTAGTCAGGCAGAGTGCCTGGATCATGGCCGAGAAAAACAAACACATGCAGCACACACATTGGGGTCTATATTCCCCTGAAAGTTGTAAGACTCTGGATGAAAAAATGCCACCTCAGCCTCAAACCAGACACTGGCTGATTCTACCCGAGGACGAAGCCTTATTTTCGGGTAAAAGTAGTCAGGCAGAGTGCCTGAATCAAAAAGATGAAAAAGCATGAAAAGGAGTAAAATGCCATCCAAATACACTCCTTTGATGAAAAAAGAGGTGAACATGTGTGTGCGTGCGTGCCTCTAATTCCATCCAGAGACACTCCTTTGATGAAAAAAGAGGTGAACATGTGTGTGCGTGCGTGCCTCTAATTCCATCCAAAGACACGCCTTTGATGAAAAAAGAGGTGAAAATGCATGAAAACGGTGAAAAAGCATGAAAATGAAAAAAAAAATGCTTGTGCCACTTGGTCTCATACGGTGCCCTGGGTCATGTGAGCGGGTCAAACCGCCTTGAATTTCATTCAAATACACTCATTTGATAAAAAGAGTAAAAATGCATGAAAACGACTAAAAATCATGAAAATGGATAAAATGCCTGTGCCACTGTGTATAATATGATGTCATGGGTCACCTGAGTGGGTCAAACTGTGTTGTGTTGTGTTGTCCTTGCGAATGGAGTACCAGGGGTCCTTGCGAAAATATGACAGAGTGTGAAATGGAGTACCAGGGGAGCAAAAAGTAGAAGGGTGAAAAAAGAGGTAAAATGCATGAAAACTGTGAAAAAGCATGAAAATGAATAAAATGCGGGTCACATTATTCATAATATATGCCCCTGAAGCCCATAATACTTCCATGGGAACATGTCAGTGGAGCCTCCAGGCTGAGACTGATTCTACCCGAGGATGAAGCCTTACTTTCGGGTAAAAGTAGTCAGGCAGAGTGCCTGGATCATGGCCGAGAAAAACAAACAAATGCACCACACACATTGGGGTCTATATTCCCCTGAAAGTTGTAAGACTCTGGATGAAAAAATGCCACCTCAGCCTCAAACCAGACACTGGCTGATTCTACCCGAGGACGAAGCCTTATTTTCGGGTAAAAGTAGTCAGGCAGAGTGCCTGAATCAAAAAGATGAAAAAGCATGAAAAGGAGTAAAATGCCATCCAAATACACTCCTTTGATGAAAAAAGAGGTGAACATGTGTGTGCGTGCGTGCCTCTAATTCCATCCAGAGACACTCCTTTGATGAAAAAAGAGGTGAACATGTGTGTGCGTGCGTGCCTCTAATTCCATCCAAAGACACGCCTTTGATGAAAAAAGAGGTGAAAATGCATGAAAACGGTGAAAAAGCATGAAAATGAAAAAAAAATGCTTGTGCCACTGGGTCTCATACGGTGCCCTGGGTCATGTGAGCGGGTCAAACCGCCTTGAATTTCATTCAAATACACTCATTTGATAAAAAGAGTAAAAATGCATGAAAACGACTAAAAATCATGAAAATGGATAAAATGCCTGTGCCACTGTGAATAATATGATGTCATGGGTCACCTGAGTGGGTCAAACTGTGTTGTGTTGTGTTGTCCTTGCGAATGGAGTACCAGGGGTGCAAGGCTGTCCTTGCGAAAATATGACAGAGTGTGAAATGGAGTACCAGGGGAGCAAAAAGAAGAAGGGTGAAAAAAGAGGTAAAATGCATGAAAACTGTGAAAAAGCATGAAAATGAATAAAATGCGGGTCACATTATTCATAATATATGCCCCTGAAGCCCATAATACTTCCATGGGAACATGTCAGTGGAGCCTCCAGGCTGAGACTGATTCTACCCGAGGATGAAGCCTTACTTTCGGGTAAAAGTAGTCAGGCAGAGTGCCTGGATCATGGCCGAGAAAAACAAACACATGCAGCACACACATTGGGGTCTATATTCCCCTGAAAGTTGTAAGACTCTGGATGAAAAAATGCCACCTCAGCCTCAAACCAGACACTGGCTGATTCTACCCGAGGACGAAGCCTTATTTTCGGGTAAAAGTAGTCAGGCAGAGTGCCTGAATCAAAAAGATGAAAAAGCATGAAAAGGAGTAAAATGCCATCCAAATACACTCCTTTGATGAAAAAAGAGGTGAACATGTGTGTGCGTGCGTGCCTCTAATTCCATCCAGAGACACTCCTTTGATGAAAAAAGAGGTGAACATGTGTGTGCGTGCGTGCCTCTAATTCCATCCAAAGACACGCCTTTGATGAAAAAAGAGGTGAAAATGCATGAAAACGGTGAAAAAGCATGAAAATGAAAAAAAAATGCTTGTGCCACTGGGTCTCATACGGTGCCCTGGGTCATGTGAGCGGGTCAAACCGCCTTGAATTTCATTCAAATACACTCATTTGATAAAAAGAGTAAAAATGCATGAAAACGACTAAAAATCATGAAAATGGATAAAATGCCTGTGCCACTGTGAATAATATGATGTCATGGGTCACCTGAGTGGGTCAAACTGTGTTGTGTTGTGTTGTCCTTGCGAATGGAGTACCAGGGGTGCAAGGCTGTCCTTGCGAAAATATGACAGAGTGTGAAATGGAGTACCAGGGGAGCAAAAAGAAGAAGGGTGAAAAAAGAGGTAAAATGCATGAAAACTGTGAAAAAGCATGAAAATGAATAAAATGCGGGTCACATTATTCATAATATATGCCCCTGAAGCCCATAATACTTCCATGGGAACATGTCAGTGGAGCCTCCAGGCTGAGACTGATTCTACCCGAGGATGAAGCCTTACTTTCGGTAAAAGTAGTCAGGCAGAGTGCCTGGATCATGGCCGAGAAAAACAAACACATGCAGCACACACATTGGGGTCTATATTCCCCTGAAAGTTGTAAGACTCTGGATGAAAAAATGCCACCTCAGCCTCAAACCAGACACTGGCTGATTCTACCCGAGGACGAAGCCTTATTTTCGGGTAAAAGTAGTCAGGCAGAGTGCCTGAATCAAAAAGATGAAAAAGCATGAAAAGGAGTAAAATGCCATCCAAATACACTCCTTTGATGAAAAAAGAGGTGAACATGTGTGTGCGTGCGTGCCTCTAATTCCATCCAGAGACACTCCTTTGATGAAAAAAGAGGTGAACATGTGTGTGCGTGCGTGCCTCTAATTCCATCCAAAGACACGCCTTTGATGAAAAAAGAGGTGAAAATGCATGAAAACGGTGAAAAAGCATGAAAATGAAAAAAAAATGCTTGTGCCACTGGGTCTCATACGGTGCCCTGGGTCATGTGAGCGGGTCAAACCGCCTTGAATTTCATTCAAATACACTCATTTGATAAAAAGAGTAAAAATGCATGAAAACGACTAAAAATCATGAAAATGGATAAAATGCCTGTGCCACTGTGAATAATATGATGTCATGGGTCACCTGAGTGGGTCAAACTGTGTTGTGTTGTGTTGTCCTTGCGAATGGAGTACCAGGGGTGCAAGGCTGTCCTTGCGAAAATATGACAGAGTGTGAAATGGAGTACCAGGGGAGCAAAAAGAAGAAGGGTGAAAAAAGAGGTAAAATGCATGAAAACTGTGAAAAAGCATGAAAATGAATAAAATGCGGGTCACATTATTCATAATATATGCCCCTGAAGCCCATAATACTTCCATGGGAACATGTCAGTGGAGCCTCCAGGCTGAGACTGATTCTACCCGAGGATGAAGCCTTACTTTCGGGTAAAAGTAGTCAGGCAGAGTGCCTGGATCATGGCCGAGAAAAACAAACACATGCAGCACACACATTGGGGTCTATATTCCCCTGAAAGTTGTAAGACTCTGGATGAAAAAATGCCACCTCAGCCTCAAACCAGACACTGGCTGATTCTACCCGAGGACGAAGCCTTATTTTCGGGTAAAAGTAGTCAGGCAGAGTGCCTGAATCAAAAAGATGAAAAAGCATGAAAAGGAGTAAAATGCCATCCAAATACACTCCTTTGATGAAAAAAGAGGTGAACATGTGTGTGCGTGCGTGCCTCTAATTCCATCCAGAGACACTCCTTTGATGAAAAAAGAGGTGAACATGTGTGTGCGTGCGTGCCTCTAATTCCATCCAAAGACACGCCTTTGATGAAAAAAGAGGTGAAAATGCATGAAAACGGTGAAAAAGCATGAAAATGAAAAAAAAAATGCTTGTGCCACTTGGTCTCATACGGTGCCCTGGGTCATGTGAGCGGGTCAAACCGCCTTGAATTTCATTCAAATACACTCATTTGATAAAAAGAGTAAAAATGCATGAAAACGACTAAAAATCATGAAAATGGATAAAATGCCTGTGCCACTGTGTATAATATGATGTCATGGGTCACCTGAGTGGGTCAAACTGTGTTGTGTTGTGTTGTCCTTGCGAATGGAGTACCAGGGGTCCTTGCGAAAATATGACAGAGTGTGAAATGGAGTACCAGGGGAGCAAAAAGTAGAAGGGTGAAAAAAGAGGTAAAATGCATGAAAACTGTGAAAAAGCATGAAAATGAATAAAATGCGGGTCACATTATTCATAATATATGCCCCTGAAGCCCATAATACTTCCATGGGAACATGTCAGTGGAGCCTCCAGGCTGAGACTGATTCTACCCGAGGATGAAGCCTTACTTTCGGGTAAAAGTAGTCAGGCAGAGTGCCTGGATCATGGCCGAGAAAAACAAACACATGCACCACACACATTGGGGTCTATATTCCCCTGAAAGTTGTAAGACTCTGGATGAAAAAATGCCACCTCAGCCTCAAACCAGACACTGGCTGATTCTACCCGAGGACGAAGCCTTATTTTCGGGTAAAAGTAGTCAGGCAGAGTGCCTGAATCAAAAAGATGAAAAAGCATGAAAAGGAGTAAAATGCCATCCAAATACACTCCTTTGATGAAAAAAGAGGTGAACATGTGTGTGCGTGCGTGCCTCTAATTCCATCCAGAGACACTCCTTTGATGAAAAAAGAGGTGAACATGTGTGTGCGTGCGTGCCTCTAATTCCATCCAAAGACACGCCTTTGATGAAAAAAGAGGTGAAAATGCATGAAAACGGTGAAAAAGCATGAAAATGAAAAAAAAATGCTTGTGCCACTGGGTCTCATACGGTGCCCTGGGTCATGTGAGCGGGTCAAACCGCCTTGAATTTCATTCAAATACACTCATTTGATAAAAAGAGTAAAAATGCATGAAAACGACTAAAAATCATGAAAATGGATAAAATGCCTGTGCCACTGTGAATAATATGATGTCATGGGTCACCTGAGTGGGTCAAACTGTGTTGTGTTGTGTTGTCCTTGCGAATGGAGTACCAGGGGTGCAAGGCTGTCCTTGCGAAAATATGACAGAGTGTGAAATGGAGTACCAGGGGAGCAAAAAGAAGAAGGGTGAAAAAAGAGGTAAAATGCATGAAAACTGTGAAAAAGCATGAAAATGAATAAAATGCGGGTCACATTATTCATAATATATGCCCCTGAAGCCCATAATACTTCCATGGGAACATGTCAGTGGAGCCTCCAGGCTGAGACTGATTCTACCCGAGGATGAAGCCTTACTTTCGGGTAAAAGTAGTCAGGCAGAGTGCCTGGATCATGGCCGAGAAAAACAAACACATGCACCACACACATTGGGGTCTATATTCCCCTGAAAGTTGTAAGACTCTGGATGAAAAAATGCCACCTCAGCCTCAAACCAGACACTGGCTGATTCTACCTGAGGACGAAGCCTTATTTTCGGGTAAAAGTAGTCAGGCAGAGTGCCTGAATCAAAAAGATGAAAAAGCATGAAAAGGAGTAAAATGCCATCCAAATACACTCCTTTGATGAAAAAAGAGGTGAACATGTGTGTGCGTGCGTGCCTCTAATTCCATCCAGAGACACTCCTTTGATGAAAAAAGAGGTGAACATGTGTGTGCGTGCGTGCCTCTAATTCCATCCAAAGACACGCCTTTGATGAAAAAAGAGGTGAAAATGCATGAAAACGGTGAAAAAGCATGAAAATGAAAAAAAAAATGCTTGTGCCACTTGGTCTCATACTGTGCCCTGGGTCATGTGAGCGGGTCAAACCGCCTTGAATTTCATTCAAATACACTCATTTGATAAAAAGAGTAAAAATGCATGAAAACGACTAAAAATCATGAAAATGGATAAAATGCCTGTGCCACTGTGAATAATATGATGTCATGGGTCACCTGAGTGGGTCAAACTGTGTTGTGTTGTGTTGTCCTTGCGAATGGAGTACCAGGGGTGCAAGGCTGTCCTTGCGAAAATATGACAGAGTGTGAAATGGAGTACCAGGGGAGCAAAAAGAAGAAGGGTGAAAAAAGAGGTAAAATGCATGAAAACTGTGAAAAAGCATGAAAATGAATAAAATGCGGGTCACATTATTCATAATATATGCCCCTGAAGCCCATAATACTTCCATGGGAACATGTCAGTGGAGCCTCCAGGCTGAGACTGATTCTACCCGAGGATGAAGCCTTACTTTCGGGTAAAAGTAGTCAGGCAGAGTGCCTGGATCATGGCCGAGAAAAACAAACACATGCACCACACACATTGGGGTCTATATTCCCCTGAAAGTTGTAAGACTCTGGATGAAAAAATGCCACCTCAGCCTCAAACCAGACACTGGCTGATTCTACCTGAGGACGAAGCCTTATTTTCGGGTAAAAGTAGTCAGGCAGAGTGCCTGAATCAAAAAGATGAAAAAGCATGAAAAGGAGTAAAATGCCATCCAAATACACTCCTTTGATGAAAAAAGAGGTGAACATGTGTGTGCGTGCGTGCCTCTAATTCCATCCAGAGACACTCCTTTGATGAAAAAAGAGGTGAACATGTGTGTGCGTGCGTGCCTCTAATTCCATCCAAAGACACGCCTTTGATGAAAAAAGAGGTGAAAATGCATGAAAACGGTGAAAAAGCATGAAAATGAAAAAAAAAATGCTTGTGCCACTTGGTCTCATACTGTGCCCTGGGTCATGTGAGCGGGTCAAACCGCCTTGAATTTCATTCAAATACACTCATTTGATAAAAAGAGTAAAAATGCATGAAAACGACTAAAAATCATGAAAATGGATAAAATGCCTGTGCCACTGTGAATAATATGATGTCATGGGTAACCTGAGTGGGTCAAACTGTGTTGTGTTGTGTTGTCCTTGCGAATGGAGTACCAGGGGTGCAAGGCTGTCCTTGCGAAAATATGACAGAGTGTGAAATGGAGTACCAGGGGAGCAAAAAGAAGAAGGGTGAAAAAAGAGGTAAAATGCATGAAAACTGTGAAAAAGCATGAAAATGAATAAAATGCGGGTCACATTATTCATAATATATGCCCCTGAAGCCCATAATACTTCCATGGGAACATGTCAGTGGAGCCTCCAGGCTGAGACTGATTCTACCCGAGGATGAAGCCTTACTTTCGGGTAAAAGTAGTCAGGCAGAGTGCCTGGATCATGGCCGAGAAAAACAAACACATGCAGCACACACATTGGGGTCTATATTCCCCTGAAAGTTGTAAGACTCTGGATGAAAAAATGCCACCTCAGCCTCAAACCAGACACTGGCTGATTCTACCCGAGGACGAAGCCTTATTTTCGGGTAAAAGTAGTCAGGCAGAGTGCCTGAATCAAAAAGATGAAAAAGCATGAAAAGGAGTAAAATGCCATCCAAATACACTCCTTTGATGAAAAAAGAGGTGAACATGTGTGTGCGTGCGTGCCTCTAATTCCATCCAGAGACACTCCTTTGATGAAAAAAGAGGTGAACATGTGTGTGCGTGCGTGCCTCTAATTCCATCCAAAGACACGCCTTTGATGAAAAAAGAGGTGAAAATGCATGAAAACGGTGAAAAAGCATGAAAATGAAAAAAAAATGCTTGTGCCACTGGGTCTCATACGGTGCCCTGGGTCATGTGAGCGGGTCAAACCGCCTTGAATTTCATTCAAATACACTCATTTGATAAAAAGAGTAAAAATGCATGAAAACGACTAAAAATCATGAAAATGGATAAAATGCCTGTGCCACTGTGAATAATATGATGTCATGGGTCACCTGAGTGGGTCAAACTGTGTTGTGTTGTGTTGTCCTTGCGAATGGAGTACCAGGGGTGCAAGGCTGTCCTTGCGAAAATATGACAGTGTGAAATGGAGTACCAGGGGAGCAAAAAGAAGAAGGGTGAAAAAAGAGGTAAAATGCATGAAAACTGTGAAAAAGCATGAAAATGAATAAAATGCGGGTCACATTATTCATAATATATGCCCCTGAAGCCCATAATACTTCCATGGGAACATGTCAGTGGAGCCTCCAGGCTGAGACTGATTCTACCCGAGGATGAAGCCTTACTTTCGGGTAAAAGTAGTCAGGCAGAGTGCCTGGATCATGGCCGAGAAAAACAAACACATGCACCACACACATTGGGGTCTATATTCCCCTGAAAGTTGTAAGACTCTGGATGAAAAAATGCCACCTCAGCCTCAAACCAGACACTGGCTGATTCTACCCGAGGACGAAGCCTTATTTTCGGGTAAAAGTAGTCAGGCAGAGTGCCTGAATCAAAAAGATGAAAAAGCATGAAAAGGAGTAAAATGCCATCCAAATACACTCCTTTGATGAAAAAAGAGGTGAACATGTGTGTGCGTGCGTGCCTCTAATTCCATCCAGAGACACTCCTTTGATGAAAAAAGAGGTGAACATGTGTGTGCGTGCGTGCCTCTAATTCCATCCAAAGACACGCCTTTGATGAAAAAAGAGGTGAAAATGCATGAAAACGGTGAAAAAGCATGAAAATGAAAAAAAAAATGCTTGTGCCACTCTGTCTCATACTGTGCCCTGGGTCATGTGAGCGGGTCAAACCGCCTTGAATTTCATTCAAATACACTCATTTGATAAAAAGAGTAAAAATGCATGAAAACGACTAAAAATCATGAAAATGGATAAAATGCCTGTGCCACTGTGTATAATATGATGTCATGGGTCACCTGAGTGGGTCAAACTGTGTTGTGTTGTGTTGTCCTTGCGAATGGAGTACCAGGGGTCCTTGCGAAAATATGACAGAGTGTGAAATGGAGTACCAGGGGAGCAAAAAGAAGAAGGGTGAAAAAAGAGGTAAAATGCATGAAAACTGTGAAAAAGCATGAAAATGAATAAAATGCGGGTCACATTATTCATAATATATGCCCCTGAAGCCCATAATACTTCCATGGGAACATGTCAGTGGAGCCTCCAGGCTGAGACTGATTCTACCCGAGGATGAAGCCTTAATTTCGGGTAAAAGTAGTCAGGCAGAGTGCCTGGATCATGGCCGAGAAAAACAAACACATGCAGCACACACATTGGGGTCTATATTCCCCTGAAAGTTGTAAGACTCTGGATGAAAAAATGCCACCTCAGCCTCAAACCAGACACTGGCTGATTCTACACGAGGACGAAGCCTTATTTTCGGGTAAAAGTAGTCAGGCAGAGTGCCTGAATCAAAAAGATGAAAAAGCATGAAAAGGAGTAAAATGCCATCCAAATACACTCCTTTGATGAAAAAAGAGGTGAACATGTGTGTGCGTGCGTGCCTCTAATTCCATCCAGAGACACTCCTTTGATGAAAAAAGAGGTGAACATGTGTGTGCGTGCGTGCCTCTAATTCCATCCAAAGACACGCCTTTGATGAAAAAAGAGGTGAAAATGCATGAAAACGGTGAAAAAGCATGAAAATGAAAAAAAAATGCTTGTGCCACTGGGTCTCATACGGTGCCCTGGGTCATGTGAGCGGGTCAAACCGCCTTGAATTTCATTCAAATACACTCATTTGATAAAAAGAGTAAAAATGCATGAAAACGACTAAAAATCATGAAAATGGATAAAATGCCTGTGCCACTGTGAATAATATGATGTCATGGGTCACCTGAGTGGGTCAAACTGTGTTGTGTTGTGTTGTCCTTGCGAATGGAGTACCAGGGGTGCAAGGCTGTCCTTGCGAAAATATGACAGAGTGTGAAATGGAGTACCAGGGGAGCAAAAAGAAGAAGGGTGAAAAAAGAGGTAAAATGCATGAAAACTGTGAAAAAGCATGAAAATGAATAAAATGCGGGTCACATTATTCATAATATATGCCCCTGAAGCCCATAATACTTCCATGGGAACATGTCAGTGGAGCCTCCAGGCTGAGACTGATTCTACCCGAGGATGAAGCCTTACTTTCGGGTAAAAGTAGTCAGGCAGAGTGCCTGGATCATGGCCGAGAAAAACAAACACATGCAGCACACACATTGGGGTCTATATTCCCCTGAAAGTTGTAAGACTCTGGATGAAAAAATGCCACCTCAGCCTCAAACCAGACACTGGCTGATTCTACCCGAGGACGAAGCCTTATTTTCGGGTAAAAGTAGTCAGGCAGAGTGCCTGAATCAAAAAGATGAAAAAGCATGAAAAGGAGTAAAATGCCATCCAAATACACTCCTTTGATGAAAAAAGAGGTGAACATGTGTGTGCGTGCGTGCCTCTAATTCCATCCAGAGACACTCCTTTGATGAAAAAAGAGGTGAACATGTGTGTGCGTGCGTGCCTCTAATTCCATCCAAAGACACGCCTTTGATGAAAAAAGAGGTGAAAATGCATGAAAACGGTGAAAAAGCATGAAAATGAAAAAAAAAATGCTTGTGCCACTTGGTCTCATACGGTGCCCTGGGTCATGTGAGCGGGTCAAACCGCCTTGAATTTCATTCAAATACACTCATTTGATAAAAAGAGTAAAAATGCATGAAAACGACTAAAAATCATGAAAATGGATAAAATGCCTGTGCCACTGTGTATAATATGATGTCATGGGTCACCTGAGTGGGTCAAACTGTGCTGTGTTGTGTTGTCCTTGCGAATGGAGTACCAGGGGTCCTTGCGAAAATATGACAGAGTGTGAAATGGAGTACCAGGGGAGCAAAAAGTAGAAGGGTGAAAAAAGAGGTAAAATGCATGAAAACTGTGAAAAAGCATGAAAATGAATAAAATGCGGGTCACATTATTCATAATATATGCCCCTGAAGCCCATAATACTTCCATGGGAACATGTCAGTGGAGCCTCCAGGCTGAGACTGATTCTACCCGAGGATGAAGCCTTACTTTCGGGTAAAAGTAGTCAGGCAGAGTGCCTGGATCATGGCCGAGAAAAACAAACACATGCAGCACACACATTGGGGTCTATATTCCCCTGAAAGTTGTAAGACTCTGGATGAAAAAATGCCACCTCAGCCTCAAACCAGACACTGGCTGATTCTACCCGAGGACGAAGCCTTATTTTCGGGTAAAAGTAGTCAGGCAGAGTGCCTGAATCAAAAAGATGAAAAAGCATGAAAAGGAGTAAAATGCCATCCAAATACACTCCTTTGATGAAAAAAGAGGTGAACATGTGTGTGCGTGCGTGCCTCTAATTCCATCCAGAGACACTCCTTTGATGAAAAAAGAGGTGAACATGTGTGTGCGTGCGTGCCTCTAATTCCATCCAAAGACACGCCTTTGATGAAAAAAGAGGTGAAAATGCATGAAAACGGTGAAAAAGCATGAAAATGAAAAAAAAATGCTTGTGCCACTGGGTCTCATACGGTGCCCTGGGTCATGTGAGCGGGTCAAACCGCCTTGAATTTCATTCAAATACACTCATTTGATAAAAAGAGTAAAAATGCATGAAAACGACTAAAAATCATGAAAATGGATAAAATGCCTGTGCCACTGTGAATAATATGATGTCATGGGTCACCTGAGTGGGTCAAACTGTGTTGTGTTGTGTTGTCCTTGCGAATGGAGTACCAGGGGTGCAAGGCTGTCCTTGCGAAAATATGACAGAGTGTGAAATGGAGTACCAGGGGAGCAAAAAGAAGAAGGGTGAAAAAAGAGGTAAAATGCATGAAAACTGTGAAAAAGCATGAAAATGAATAAAACGCGGGTCACATTATTCATAATATATGCCCCTGAAGCCCATAATACTTCCATGGGAACATGTCAGTGGAGCCTCCAGGCTGAGACTGATTCTACCCGAGGATGAAGCCTTACTTTCGGGTAAAAGTAGTCAGGCAGAGTGCCTGGATCATGGCCGAGAAAAACAAACACATGCAGCACACACATTGGGGTCTATATTCCCCTGAAAGTTGTAAGACTCTGGATGAAAAAATGCCACCTCAGCCTCAAACCAGACACTGGCTGATTCTACCCGAGGACGAAGCCTTATTTTCGGGTAAAAGTAGTCAGGCAGAGTGCCTGAATCAAAAAGATGAAAAAGCATGAAAAGGAGTAAAATGCCATCCAAATACACTCCTTTGATGAAAAAAGAGGTGAACATGTGTGTGCGTGCGTGCCTCTAATTCCATCCAGAGACACTCCTTTGATGAAAAAAGAGGTGAACATGTGTGTGCGTGCGTGCCTCTAATTCCATCCAAAGACACGCCTTTGATGAAAAAAGAGGTGAAAATGCATGAAAACGGTGAAAAAGCATGAAAATGAAAAAAAAATGCTTGTGCCACTGGGTCTCATACGGTGCCCTGGGTCATGTGAGCGGGTCAAACCGCCTTGAATTTCATTCAAATACACTCATTTGATAAAAAGAGTAAAAATGCATGAAAACGACTAAAAATCATGAAAATGGATAAAATGCCTGTGCCACTGTGAATAATATGATGTCATGGGTCACCTGAGTGGGTCAAACTGTGTTGTGTTGTGTTGTCCTTGCGAATGGAGTACCAGGGGTGCAAGGCTGTCCTTGCGAAAATATGACAGAGTGTGAAATGGAGTACCAGGGGAGCAAAAAGAAGAAGGGTGAAAAAAGAGGTAAAATGCATGAAAACTGTGAAAAAGCATGAAAATGAATAAAATGCGGGTCACATTATTCATAATATATGCCCCTGAAGCCCATAATACTTCCATGGGAACATGTCAGTGGAGCCTCCAGGCTGAGACTGATTCTACCCGAGGATGAAGCCTTACTTTCGGGTAAAAGTAGTCAGGCAGAGTGCCTGGATCATGGCCGAGAAAAACAAACACATGCACCACACACATTGGGGTCTATATTCCCCTGAAAGTTGTAAGACTCTGGATGAAAAAATGCCACCTCAGCCTCAAACCAGACACTGGCTGATTCTACCCGAGGACGAAGCCTTATTTTCGGGTAAAAGTAGTCAGGCAGAGTGCCTGAATCAAAAAGATGAAAAAGCATGAAAAGGAGTAAAATGCCATCCAAATACACTCCTTTGATGAAAAAAGAGGTGAACATGTGTGTGCGTGCGTGCCTCTAATTCCATCCAGAGACACTCCTTTGATGAAAAAAGAGGTGAACATGTGTGTGCGTGCGTGCCTCTAATTCCATCCAAAGACACGCCTTTGATGAAAAAAGAGGTGAAAATGCATGAAAACGGTGAAAAAGCATGAAAATGAAAAAAAAAATGCTTGTGCCACTTGGTCTCATACTGTGCCCTGGGTCATGTGAGCGGGTCAAACCGCCTTGAATTTCATTCAAATACACTCATTTGATAAAAAGAGTAAAAATGCATGAAAACGACTAAAAATCATGAAAATGGATAAAATGCCTGTGCCACTGTGTATAATATGATGTCATGGGTCACCTGAGTGGGTCAAACTGTGTTGTGTTGTGTTGTCCTTGCGAATGGAGTACCAGGGGTCCTTGCGAAAATATGACAGAGTGTGAAATGGAGTACCAGGGGAGCAAAAAGAAGAAGGGTGAAAAAAGAGGTAAAATGCATGAAAACTGTGAAAAAGCATGAAAATGAATAAAATGCGGGTCACATTATTCATAATATATGCCCCTGAAGCCCATAATACTTCCATGGGAACATGTCAGTGGAGCCTCCAGGCTGAGACTGATTCTACCCGAGGATGAAGCCTTACTTTCGGGTAAAAGTAGTCAGGCAGAGTGCCTGGATAATGGCCGAGAAAAACAAACACATGCAGCACACACATTGGGGTCTATATTCCCCTGAAAGTTGTAAGACTCTGGATGAAAAAATGCCACCTCAGCCTCAAACCAGACACTGGCTGATTCTACACGAGGACGAAGCCTTATTTTCGGGTAAAAGTAGTCAGGCAGAGTGCCTGAATCAAAAAGATGAAAAAGCATGAAAAGGAGTAAAATGCCATCCAAATACACTCCTTTGATGAAAAAAGAGGTGAACATGTGTGTGCGTGCGTGCCTCTAATTCCATCCAGAGACACTCCTTTGATGAAAAAAGAGGTGAACATGTGTGTGCGTGCGTGCCTCTAATTCCATCCAAAGACACGCCTTTGATGAAAAAAGAGGTGAAAATGCATGAAAACGGTGAAAAAGCATGAAAATGAAAAAAAAATGCTTGTGCCACTGGGTCTCATACGGTGCCCTGGGTCATGTGAGCGGGTCAAACCGCCTTGAATTTCATTCAAATACACTCATTTGATAAAAAGAGTAAAAATGCATGAAAACGACTAAAAATCATGAAAATGGATAAAATGCCTGTGCCACTGTGAATAATATGATGTCATGGGTCACCTGAGTGGGTCAAACTGTGTTGTGTTGTGTTGTCCTTGCGAATGGAGTACCAGGGGTGCAAGGCTGTCCTTGCGAAAATATGACAGAGTGTGAAATGGAGTACCAGGGGAGCAAAAAGAAGAAGGGTGAAAAAAGAGGTAAAATGCATGAAAACTGTGAAAAAGCATGAAAATGAATAAAATGCGGGTCACATTATTCATAATATATGCCCCTGAAGCCCATAATACTTCCATGGGAACATGTCAGTGGAGCCTCCAGGCTGAGACTGATTCTACCCGAGGATGAAGCCTTACTTTCGGGTAAAAGTAGTCAGGCAGAGTGCCTGGATCATGGCCGAGAAAAACAAACACATGCAGCACACACATTGGGGTCTATATTCCCCTGAAAGTTGTAAGACTCTGGATGAAAAAATGCCACCTCAGCCTCAAACCAGACACTGGCTGATTCTACCCGAGGACGAAGCCTTATTTTCGGGTAAAAGTAGTCAGGCAGAGTGCCTGAATCAAAAAGATGAAAAAGCATGAAAAGGAGTAAAATGCCATCCAAATACACTCCTTTGATGAAAAAAGAGGTGAACATGTGTGTGCGTGCGTGCCTCTAATTCCATCCAGAGACACTCCTTTGATGAAAAAAGAGGTGAACATGTGTGTGCGTGCGTGCCTCTAATTCCATCCAAAGACACGCCTTTGATGAAAAAAGAGGTGAAAATGCATGAAAACGGTGAAAAAGCATGAAAATGAAAAAAAAAATGCTTGTGCCACTTGGTCTCATACGGTGCCCTGGGTCATGTGAGCGGGTCAAACCGCCTTGAATTTCATTCAAATACACTCATTTGATAAAAAGAGTAAAAATGCATGAAAACGACTAAAAATCATGAAAATGGATAAAATGCCTGTGCCACTGTGTATAATATGATGTCATGGGTCACCTGAGTGGGTCAAACTGTGCTGTGTTGTGTTGTCCTTGCGAATGGAGTACCAGGGGTCCTTGCGAAAATATGACAGAGTGTGAAATGGAGTACCAGGGGAGCAAAAAGTAGAAGGGTGAAAAAAGAGGTAAAATGCATGAAAACTGTGAAAAAGCATGAAAATGAATAAAATGCGGGTCACATTATTCATAATATATGCCCCTGAAGCCCATAATACTTCCATGGGAACATGTCAGTGGAGCCTCCAGGCTGAGACTGATTCTACCCGAGGATGAAGCCTTACTTTCGGGTAAAAGTAGTCAGGCAGAGTGCCTGGATCATGGCCGAGAAAAACAAACACATGCAGCACACACATTGGGGTCTATATTCCCCTGAAAGTTGTAAGACTCTGGATGAAAAAATGCCACCTCAGCCTCAAACCAGACACTGGCTGATTCTACCCGAGGACGAAGCCTTATTTTCGGGTAAAAGTAGTCAGGCAGAGTGCCTGAATCAAAAAGATGAAAAAGCATGAAAAGGAGTAAAATGCCATCCAAATACACTCCTTTGATGAAAAAAGAGGTGAACATGTGTGTGCGTGCGTGCCTCTAATTCCATCCAGAGACACTCCTTTGATGAAAAAAGAGGTGAACATGTGTGTGCGTGCGTGCCTCTAATTCCATCCAAAGACACGCCTTTGATGAAAAAAGAGGTGAAAATGCATGAAAACGGTGAAAAAGCATGAAAATGAAAAAAAAATGCTTGTGCCACTGGGTCTCATACGGTGCCCTGGGTCATGTGAGCGGGTCAAACCGCCTTGAATTTCATTCAAATACACTCATTTGATAAAAAGAGTAAAAATGCATGAAAACGACTAAAAATCATGAAAATGGATAAAATGCCTGTGCCACTGTGAATAATATGATGTCATGGGTCACCTGAGTGGGTCAAACTGTGTTGTGTTGTGTTGTCCTTGCGAATGGAGTACCAGGGGTGCAAGGCTGTCCTTGCGAAAATATGACAGTGTGAAATGGAGTACCAGGGGAGCAAAAAGAAGAAGGGTGAAAAAAGAGGTAAAATGCATGAAAACTGTGAAAAAGCATGAAAATGAATAAAACGCGGGTCACATTATTCATAATATATGCCCCTGAAGCCCATAATACTTCCATGGGAACATGTCAGTGGAGCCTCCAGGCTGAGACTGATTCTACCCGAGGATGAAGCCTTACTTTCGGGTAAAAGTAGTCAGGCAGAGTGCCTGGATCATGGCCGAGAAAAACAAACACATGCAGCACACACATTGGGGTCTATATTCCCCTGAAAGTTGTAAGACTCTGGATGAAAAAATGCCACCTCAGCCTCAAACCAGACACTGGCTGATTCTACCCGAGGACGAAGCCTTATTTTCGGGTAAAAGTAGTCAGGCAGAGTGCCTGAATCAAAAAGATGAAAAAGCATGAAAAGGAGTAAAATGCCATCCAAATACACTCCTTTGATGAAAAAAGAGGTGAACATGTGTGTGCGTGCGTGCCTCTAATTCCATCCAGAGACACTCCTTTGATGAAAAAAGAGGTGAACATGTGTGTGCGTGCGTGCCTCTAATTCCATCCAAAGACACGCCTTTGATGAAAAAAGAGGTGAAAATGCATGAAAACGGTGAAAAAGCATGAAAATGAAAAAAAAAATGCTTGTGCCACTTGGTCTCATACGGTGCCCTGGGTCATGTGAGCGGGTCAAACCGCCTTGAATTTCATTCAAATACACTCATTTGATAAAAAGAGTAAAAATGCATGAAAACGACTAAAAATCATGAAAATGGATAAAATGCCTGTGCCACTGTGTATAATATGATGTCATGGGTCACCTGAGTGGGTCAAACTGTGTTGTGTTGTGTTGTCCTTGCGAATGGAGTACCAGGGGTGCAAGGCTGTCCTTGCGAAAATATGACAGAGTGTGAAATGGAGTACCAGGGGAGCAAAAAGAAGAAGGGTGAAAAAAGAGGTAAAATGCATGAAAACTGTGAAAAAGCATGAAAATGAATAAAATGCGGGTCACATTATTCATAATATATGCCCCTGAAGCCCATAATACTTCCATGGGAACATGTCAGTGGAGCCTCCAGGCTGAGACTGATTCTACCCGAGGATGAAGCCTTACTTTCGGGTAAAAGTAGTCAGGCAGAGTGCCTGGATCATGGCCGAGAAAAACAAACACATGCAGCACACACATTGGGGTCTATATTCCCCTGAAAGTTGTAAGACTCTGGATGAAAAAATGCCACCTCAGCCTCAAACCAGACACTGGCTGATTCTACCCGAGGACGAAGCCTTATTTTCGGGTAAAAGTAGTCAGGCAGAGTGCCTGAATCAAAAAGATGAAAAAGCATGAAAAGGAGTAAAATGCCATCCAAATACACTCCTTTGATGAAAAAAGAGGTGAACATGTGTGTGCGTGCGTGCCTCTAATTCCATCCAGAGACACTCCTTTGATGAAAAAAGAGGTGAACATGTGTGTGCGTGCGTGCCTCTAATTCCATCCAAAGACACGCCTTTGATGAAAAAAGAGGTGAAAATGCATGAAAACGGTGAAAAAGCATGAAAATGAAAAAAAAATGCTTGTGCCACTGGGTCTCATACGGTGCCCTGGGTCATGTGAGCGGGTCAAACCGCCTTGAATTTCATTCAAATACACTCATTTGATAAAAAGAGTAAAAATGCATGAAAACGACTAAAAATCATGAAAATGGATAAAATGCCTGTGCCACTGTGAATAATATGATGTCATGGGTCACCTGAGTGGGTCAAACTGTGTTGTGTTGTGTTGTCCTTGCGAATGGAGTACCAGGGGTGCAAGGCTGTCCTTGCGAAAATATGACAGAGTGTGAAATGGAGTACCAGGGGAGCAAAAAGAAGAAGGGTGAAAAAAGAGGTAAAATGCATGAAAACTGTGAAAAAGCATGAAAATGAATAAAATGCGGGTCACATTATTCATAATATATGCCCCTGAAGCCCATAATACTTCCATGGGAACATGTCAGTGGAGCCTCCAGGCTGAGACTGATTCTACCCGAGGATGAAGCCTTACTTTCGGGTAAAAGTAGTCAGGCAGAGTGCCTGGATCATGGCCGAGAAAAACAAACACATGCACCACACACATTGGGGTCTATATTCCCCTGAAAGTTGTAAGACTCTGGATGAAAAAATGCCACCTCAGCCTCAAACCAGACACTGGCTGATTCTACCCGAGGACGAAGCCTTATTTTCGGGTAAAAGTAGTCAGGCAGAGTGCCTGAATCAAAAAGATGAAAAAGCATGAAAAGGAGTAAAATGCCATCCAAATACACTCCTTTGATGAAAAAAGAGGTGAACATGTGTGTGCGTGCGTGCCTCTAATTCCATCCAGAGACACTCCTTTGATGAAAAAAGAGGTGAACATGTGTGTGCGTGCGTGCCTCTAATTCCATCCAAAGACACGCCTTTGATGAAAAAAGAGGTGAAAATGCATGAAAACGGTGAAAAAGCATGAAAATGAAAAAAAAAATGCTTGTGCCACTTGGTCTCATACGGTGCCCTGGGTCATGTGAGCGGGTCAAACCGCCTTGAATTTCATTCAAATACACTCATTTGATAAAAAGAGTAAAAATGCATGAAAACGACTAAAAATCATGAAAATGGATAAAATGCCTGTGCCACTGTGTATAATATGATGTCATGGGTCACCTGAGTGGGTCAAACTGTGTTGTGTTGTGTTGTCCTTGCGAATGGAGTACCAGGGGTCCTTGCGAAAATATGACAGAGTGTGAAATGGAGTACCAGGGGAGCAAAAAGTAGAAGGGTGAAAAAAGAGGTAAAATGCATGAAAACTGTGAAAAAGCATGAAAATGAATAAAATGCGGGTCACATTATTCATAATATATGCCCCTGAAGCCCATAATACTTCCATGGGAACATGTCAGTGGAGCCTCCAGGCTGAGACTGATTCTACCCGAGGATGAAGCCTTACTTTCGGGTAAAAGTAGTCAGGCAGAGTGCCTGGATCATGGCCGAGAAAAACAAACACATGCACCACACACATTGGGGTCTATATTCCCCTGAAAGTTGTAAGACTCTGGATGAAAAAATGCCACCTCAGCCTCAAACCAGACACTGGCTGATTCTACCCGAGGACGAAGCCTTATTTTCGGGTAAAAGTAGTCAGGCAGAGTGCCTGAATCAAAAAGATGAAAAAGCATGAAAAGGAGTAAAATGCCATCCAAATACACTCCTTTGATGAAAAAAGAGGTGAACATGTGTGTGCGTGCGTGCCTCTAATTCCATCCAGAGACACTCCTTTGATGAAAAAAGAGGTGAACATGTGTGTGCGTGCGTGCCTCTAATTCCATCCAAAGACACGCCTTTGATGAAAAAAGAGGTGAAAATGCATGAAAACGGTGAAAAAGCATGAAAATGAAAAAAAAATGCTTGTGCCACTGGGTCTCATACGGTGCCCTGGGTCATGTGAGCGGGTCAAACCGCCTTGAATTTCATTCAAATACACTCATTTGATAAAAAGAGTAAAAATGCATGAAAACGACTAAAAATCATGAAAATGGATAAAATGCCTGTGCCACTGTGAATAATATGATGTCATGGGTCACCTGAGTGGGTCAAACTGTGTTGTGTTGTGTTGTCCTTGCGAATGGAGTACCAGGGGTGCAAGGCTGTCCTTGCGAAAATATGACAGAGTGTGAAATGGAGTACCAGGGGAGCAAAAAGAAGAAGGGTGAAAAAAGAGGTAAAATGCATGAAAACTGTGAAAAAGCATGAAAATGAATAAAATGCGGGTCACATTATTCATAATATATGCCCCTGAAGCCCATAATACTTCCATGGGAACATGTCAGTGGAGCCTCCAGGCTGAGACTGATTCTACCCGAGGATGAAGCCTTACTTTCGGGTAAAAGTAGTCAGGCAGAGTGCCTGGATCATGGCCGAGAAAAACAAACACATGCAGCACACACATTGGGGTCTATATTCCCCTGAAAGTTGTAAGACTCTGGATGAAAAAATGCCACCTCAGCCTCAAACCAGACACTGGCTGATTCTACCCGAGGACGAAGCCTTATTTTCGGGTAAAAGTAGTCAGGCAGAGTGCCTGAATCAAAAAGATGAAAAAGCATGAAAAGGAGTAAAATGCCATCCAAATACACTCCTTTGATGAAAAAAGAGGTGAACATGTGTGTGCGTGCGTGCCTCTAATTCCATCCAGAGACACTCCTTTGATGAAAAAAGAGGTGAACATGTGTGTGCGTGCGTGCCTCTAATTCCATCCAAAGACACGCCTTTGATGAAAAAAGAGGTGAAAATGCATGAAAACGGTGAAAAAGCATGAAAATGAAAAAAAAAATGCTTGTGCCACTTGGTCTCATACGGTGCCCTGGGTCATGTGAGCGGGTCAAACCGCCTTGAATTTCATTCAAATACACTCATTTGATAAAAAGAGTAAAAATGCATGAAAACGACTAAAAATCATGAAAATGGATAAAATGCCTGTGCCACTGTGTATAATATGATGTCATGGGTCACCTGAGTGGGTCAAACTGTGTTGTGTTGTGTTGTCCTTGCGAATGGAGTACCAGGGGTCCTTGCGAAAATATGACAGAGTGTGAAATGGAGTACCAGGGGAGCAAAAAGTAGAAGGGTGAAAAAAGAGGTAAAATGCATGAAAACTGTGAAAAAGCATGAAAATGAATAAAATGCGGGTCACATTATTCATAATATATGCCCCTGAAGCCCATAATACTTCCATGGGAACATGTCAGTGGAGCCTCCAGGCTGAGACTGATTCTACCCGAGGATGAAGCCTTACTTTCGGGTAAAAGTAGTCAGGCAGAGTGCCTGGATCATGGCCGAGAAAAACAAACACATGCACCACACACATTGGGGTCTATATTCCCCTGAAAGTTGTAAGACTCTGGATGAAAAAATGCCACCTCAGCCTCAAACCAGACACTGGCTGATTCTACCCGAGGACGAAGCCTTATTTTCGGGTAAAAGTAGTCAGGCAGAGTGCCTGAATCAAAAAGATGAAAAAGCATGAAAAGGAGTAAAATGCCATCCAAATACACTCCTTTGATGAAAAAAGAGGTGAACATGTGTGTGCGTGCGTGCCTCTAATTCCATCCAGAGACACTCCTTTGATGAAAAAAGAGGTGAACATGTGTGTGCGTGCGTGCCTCTAATTCCATCCAAAGACACGCCTTTGATGAAAAAAGAGGTGAAAATGCATGAAAACGGTGAAAAAGCATGAAAATGAAAAAAAAATGCTTGTGCCACTGGGTCTCATACGGTGCCCTGGGTCATGTGAGCGGGTCAAACCGCCTTGAATTTCATTCAAATACACTCATTTGATAAAAAGAGTAAAAATGCATGAAAACGACTAAAAATCATGAAAATGGATAAAATGCCTGTGCCACTGTGAATAATATGATGTCATGGGTCACCTGAGTGGGTCAAACTGTGTTGTGTTGTGTTGTCCTTGCGAATGGAGTACCAGGGGTGCAAGGCTGTCCTTGCGAAAATATGACAGAGTGTGAAATGGAGTACCAGGGGAGCAAAAAGAAGAAGGGTGAAAAAAGAGGTAAAATGCATGAAAACTGTGAAAAAGCATGAAAATGAATAAAATGCGGGTCACATTATTCATAATATATGCCCCTGAAGCCCATAATACTTCCATGGGAACATGTCAGTGGAGCCTCCAGGCTGAGACTGATTCTACCCGAGGATGAAGCCTTACTTTCGGGTAAAAGTAGTCAGGCAGAGTGCCTGGATCATGGCCGAGAAAAACAAACACATGCAGCACACACATTGGGGTCTATATTCCCCTGAAAGTTGTAAGACTCTGGATGAAAAAATGCCACCTCAGCCTCAAACCAGACACTGGCTGATTCTACCCGAGGACGAAGCCTTATTTTCGGGTAAAAGTAGTCAGGCAGAGTGCCTGAATCAAAAAGATGAAAAAGCATGAAAAGGAGTAAAATGCCATCCAAATACACTCCTTTGATGAAAAAAGAGGTGAACATGTGTGTGCGTGCGTGCCTCTAATTCCATCCAGAGACACTCCTTTGATGAAAAAAGAGGTGAACATGTGTGTGCGTGCGTGCCTCTAATTCCATCCAAAGACACGCCTTTGATGAAAAAAGAGGTGAAAATGCATGAAAACGGTGAAAAAGCATGAAAATGAAAAAAAAAATGCTTGTGCCACTTGGTCTCATACGGTGCCCTGGGTCATGTGAGCGGGTCAAACCGCCTTGAATTTCATTCAAATACACTCATTTGATAAAAAGAGTAAAAATGCATGAAAACGACTAAAAATCATGAAAATGGATAAAATGCCTGTGCCACTGTGTATAATATGATGTCATGGGTCACCTGAGTGGGTCAAACTGTGTTGTGTTGTGTTGTCCTTGCGAATGGAGTACCAGGGGTCCTTGCGAAAATATGACAGAGTGTGAAATGGAGTACCAGGGGAGCAAAAAGTAGAAGGGTGAAAAAAGAGGTAAAATGCATGAAAACTGTGAAAAAGCATGAAAATGAATAAAATGCGGGTCACATTATTCATAATATATGCCCCTGAAGCCCATAATACTTCCATGGGAACATGTCAGTGGAGCCTCCAGGCTGAGACTGATTCTACCCGAGGATGAAGCCTTACTTTTGGGTAAAAGTAGTCAGGCAGAGTGCCTGGATCATGGCCGAGAAAAACAAACACATGCACCACACACATTGGGGTCTATATTCCCCTGAAAGTTGTAAGACTCTGGATGAAAAAATGCCACCTCAGCCTCAAACCAGACACTGGCTGATTCTACCCGAGGACGAAGCCTTATTTTCGGGTAAAAGTAGTCAGGCAGAGTGCCTGAATCAAAAAGATGAAAAAGCATGAAAAGGAGTAAAATGCCATCCAAATACACTCCTTTGATGAAAAAAGAGGTGAACATGTGTGTGCGTGCGTGCCTCTAATTCCATCCAGAGACACTCCTTTGATGAAAAAAGAGGTGAACATGTGTGTGCGTGCGTGCCTCTAATTCCATCCAAAGACACGCCTTTGATGAAAAAAGAGGTGAAAATGCATGAAAACGGTGAAAAAGCATGAAAATGAAAAAAAAATGCTTGTGCCACTGGGTCTCATACGGTGCCCTGGGTCATGTGAGCGGGTCAAACCGCCTTGAATTTCATTCAAATACACTCATTTGATAAAAAGAGTAAAAATGCATGAAAACGACTAAAAATCATGAAAATGGATAAAATGCCTGTGCCACTGTGAATAATATGATGTCATGGGTCACCTGAGTGGGTCAAACTGTGTTGTGTTGTGTTGTCCTTGCGAATGGAGTACCAGGGGTGCAAGGCTGTCCTTGCGAAAATATGACAGAGTGTGAAATGGAGTACCAGGGGAGCAAAAAGAAGAAGGGTGAAAAAAGAGGTAAAATGCATGAAAACTGTGAAAAAGCATGAAAATGAATAAAATGCGGGTCACATTATTCATAATATATGCCCCTGAAGCCCATAATACTTCCATGGGAACATGTCAGTGGAGCCTCCAGGCTGAGACTGATTCTACCCGAGGATGAAGCCTTACTTTCGGGTAAAAGTAGTCAGGCAGAGTGCCTGGATCATGGCCGAGAAAAACAAACACATGCAGCACACACATTGGGGTCTATATTCCCCTGAAAGTTGTAAGACTCTGGATGAAAAAATGCCACCTCAGCCTCAAACCAGACACTGGCTGATTCTACCCGAGGACGAAGCCTTATTTTCGGGTAAAAGTAGTCAGGCAGAGTGCCTGAATCAAAAAGATGAAAAAGCATGAAAAGGAGTAAAATGCCATCCAAATACACTCCTTTGATGAAAAAAGAGGTGAACATGTGTGTGCGTGCGTGCCTCTAATTCCATCCAGAGACACTCCTTTGATGAAAAAAGAGGTGAACATGTGTGTGCGTGCGTGCCTCTAATTCCATCCAAAGACACGCCTTTGATGAAAAAAGAGGTGAAAATGCATGAAAACGGTGAAAAAGCATGAAAATGAAAAAAAAATGCTTGTGCCACTGGGTCTCATACGGTGCCCTGGGTCATGTGAGCGGGTCAAACCGCCTTGAATTTCATTCAAATACACTCATTTGATAAAAAGAGTAAAAATGCATGAAAACGACTAAAAATCATGAAAATGGATAAAATGCCTGTGCCACTGTGAATAATATGATGTCATGGGTCACCTGAGTGGGTCAAACTGTGTTGTGTTGTGTTGTCCTTGCGAATGGAGTACCAGGGGTGCAAGGCTGTCCTTGCGAAAATATGACAGAGTGTGAAATGGAGTACCAGGGAGCAAAAAGAAGAAGGGTGAAAAAAGAGGTAAAATGCATGAAAACTGTGAAAAAGCATGAAAATGAATAAAATGCGGGTCACATTATTCATAATATATGCCCCTGAAGCCCATAATACTTCCATGGGAACATGTCAGTGGAGCCTCCAGGCTGAGACTGATTCTACCCGAGGATGAAGCCTTACTTTCGGGTAAAAGTAGTCAGGCAGAGTGCCTGGATCATGGCCGAGAAAAACAAACACATGCACCACACACATTGGGGTCTATATTCCCCTGAAAGTTGTAAGACTCTGGATGAAAAAATGCCACCTCAGCCTCAAACCAGACACTGGCTGATTCTACCCGAGGACGAAGCCTTATTTTCGGGTAAAAGTAGTCAGGCAGAGTGCCTGAATCAAAAAGATGAAAAAGCATGAAAAGGAGTAAAATGCCATCCAAATACACTCCTTTGATGAAAAAAGAGGTGAACATGTGTGTGCGTGCGTGCCTCTAATTCCATCCAGAGACACTCCTTTGATGAAAAAAGAGGTGAACATGTGTGTGCGTGCGTGCCTCTAATTCCATCCAAAGACACGCCTTTGATGAAAAAAGAGGTGAAAATGCATGAAAACGGTGAAAAAGCATGAAAATGAAAAAAAAATGCTTGTGCCACTGGGTCTCATACGGTGCCCTGGGTCATGTGAGCGGGTCAAACCGCCTTGAATTTCATTCAAATACACTCATTTGATAAAAAGAGTAAAAATGCATGAAAACGACTAAAAATCATGAAAATGGATAAAATGCCTGTGCCACTGTGAATAATATGATGTCATGGGTCACCTGAGTGGGTCAAACTGTGTTGTGTTGTGTTGTCCTTGCGAATGGAGTACCAGGGGTGCAAGGCTGTCCTTGCGAAAATATGACAGAGTGTGAAATGGAGTACCAGGGGAGCAAAAAGAAGAAGGGTGAAAAAAGAGGTAAAATGCATGAAAACTGTGAAAAAGCATGAAAATGAATAAAATGCGGGTCACATTATTCATAATATATGCCCCTGAAGCCCATAATACTTCCATGGGAACATGTCAGTGGAGCCTCCAGGCTGAGACTGATTCTACCCGAGGATGAAGCCTTACTTTCGGGTAAAAGTAGTCAGGCAGAGTGCCTGGATCATGGCCGAGAAAAACAAACACATGCAGCACACACATTGGGGTCTATATTCCCCTGAAAGTTGTAAGACTCTGGATGAAAAAATGCCACCTCAGCCTCAAACCAGACACTGGCTGATTCTACCCGAGGACGAAGCCTTATTTTCGGGTAAAAGTAGTCAGGCAGAGTGCCTGAATCAAAAAGATGAAAAAGCATGAAAAGGAGTAAAATGCCATCCAAATACACTCCTTTGATGAAAAAAGAGGTGAACATGTGTGTGCGTGCGTGCCTCTAATTCCATCCAGAGACACTCCTTTGATGAAAAAAGAGGTGAACATGTGTGTGCGTGCGTGCCTCTAATTCCATCCAAAGACACGCCTTTGATGAAAAAAGAGGTGAAAATGCATGAAAACGGTGAAAAAGCATGAAAATGAAAAAAAAAATGCTTGTGCCACTTGGTCTCATACGGTGCCCTGGGTCATGTGAGCGGGTCAAACCGCCTTGAATTTCATTCAAATACACTCATTTGATAAAAAGAGTAAAAATGCATGAAAACGACTAAAAATCATGAAAATGGATAAAATGCCTGTGCCACTGTGTATAATATGATGTCATGGGTCACCTGAGTGGGTCAAACTGTGTTGTGTTGTGTTGTCCTTGCGAATGGAGTACCAGGGGTCCTTGCGAAAATATGACAGAGTGTGAAATGGAGTACCAGGGGAGCAAAAAGTAGAAGGGTGAAAAAAGAGGTAAAATGCATGAAAACTGTGAAAAAGCATGAAAATGAATAAAATGCGGGTCACATTATTCATAATATATGCCCCTGAAGCCCATAATACTTCCATGGGAACATGTCAGTGGAGCCTCCAGGCTGAGACTGATTCTACCCGAGGATGAAGCCTTACTTTCGGGTAAAAGTAGTCAGGCAGAGTGCCTGGATCATGGCCGAGAAAAACAAACACATGCACCACACACATTGGGGTCTATATTCCCCTGAAAGTTGTAAGACTCTGGATGAAAAAATGCCACCTCAGCCTCAAACCAGACACTGGCTGATTCTACCCGAGACGAAGCCTTATTTTCGGGTAAAAGTAGTCAGGCAGAGTGCCTGAATCAAAAAGATGAAAAAGCATGAAAAGGAGTAAAATGCCATCCAAATACACTCCTTTGATGAAAAAAGAGGTGAACATGTGTGTGCGTGCGTGCCTCTAATTCCATCCAGAGACACTCCTTTGATGAAAAAAGAGGTGAACATGTGTGTGCGTGCGTGCCTCTAATTCCATCCAAAGACACGCCTTTGATGAAAAAAGAGGTGAAAATGCATGAAAACGGTGAAAAAGCATGAAAATGAAAAAAAAATGCTTGTGCCACTGGGTCTCATACGGTGCCCTGGGTCATGTGAGCGGGTCAAACCGCCTTGAATTTCATTCAAATACACTCATTTGATAAAAAGAGTAAAAATGCATGAAAACGACTAAAAATCATGAAAATGGATAAAATGCCTGTGCCACTGTGAATAATATGATGTCATGGGTCACCTGAGTGGGTCAAACTGTGTTGTGTTGTGTTGTCCTTGCGAATGGAGTACCAGGGGTGCAAGGCTGTCCTTGCGAAAATATGACAGAGTGTGAAATGGAGTACCAGGGGAGCAAAAAGAAGAAGGGTGAAAAAAGAGGTAAAATGCATGAAAACTGTGAAAAAGCATGAAAATGAATAAAATGCGGGTCACATTATTCATAATATATGCCCCTGAAGCCCATAATACTTCCATGGGAACATGTCAGTGGAGCCTCCAGGCTGAGACTGATTCTACCGAGGATGAAGCCTTACTTTCGGGTAAAAGTAGTCAGGCAGAGTGCCTGGATCATGGCCGAGAAAAACAAACACATGCACCACACACATTGGGGTCTATATTCCCCTGAAAGTTGTAAGACTCTGGATGAAAAAATGCCACCTCAGCCTCAAACCAGACACTGGCTGATTCTACCCGAGGACGAAGCCTTATTTTCGGGTAAAAGTAGTCAGGCAGAGTGCCTGAATCAAAAAGATGAAAAAGCATGAAAAGGAGTAAAATGCCATCCAAATACACTCCTTTGATGAAAAAAGAGGTGAACATGTGTGTGCGTGCGTGCCTCTAATTCCATCCAGAGACACTCCTTTGATGAAAAAAGAGGTGAACATGTGTGTGCGTGCGTGCCTCTAATTCCATCCAAAGACACGCCTTTGATGAAAAAAGAGGTGAAAATGCATGAAAACGGTGAAAAAGCATGAAAATGAAAAAAAATGCTTGTGCCACTGGGTCTCATACGGTGCCCTGGGTCATGTGAGCGGGTCAAACCGCCTTGAATTTCATTCAAATACACTCATTTGATAAAAAGAGTAAAAATGCATGAAAACGACTAAAAATCATGAAAATGGATAAAATGCCTGTGCCACTGTGAATAATATGATGTCATGGGTCACCTGAGTGGGTCAAACTGTGTTGTGTTGTGTTGTCCTTGCGAATGGAGTACCAGGGGTGCAAGGCTGTCCTTGCGAAAATATGACAGAGTGTGAAATGGAGTACCAGGGAGCAAAAAGAAGAAGGGTGAAAAAAGAGGTAAAATGCATGAAAACTGTGAAAAAGCATGAAAATGAATAAAATGCGGGTCACATTATTCATAATATATGCCCCTGAAGCCCATAATACTTCCATGGGAACATGTCAGTGGAGCCTCCAGGCTGAGACTGATTCTACCCGAGGATGAAGCCTTACTTTCGGGTAAAAGTAGTCAGGCAGAGTGCCTGGATCATGGCCGAGAAAAACAAACACATGCACCACACACATTGGGGTCTATATTCCCCTGAAAGTTGTAAGACTCTGGATGAAAAAATGCCACCTCAGCCTCAAACCAGACACTGGCTGATTCTACCTGAGGACGAAGCCTTATTTTCGGGTAAAAGTAGTCAGGCAGAGTGCCTGAATCAAAAAGATGAAAAAGCATGAAAAGGAGTAAAATGCCATCCAAATACACTCCTTTGATGAAAAAAGAGGTGAACATGTGTGTGCGTGCGTGCCTCTAATTCCATCCAGAGACACTCCTTTGATGAAAAAAGAGGTGAACATGTGTGTGCGTGCGTGCCTCTAATTCCATCCAAAGACACGCCTTTGATGAAAAAAGAGGTGAAAATGCATGAAAACGGTGAAAAAGCATGAAAATGAAAAAAAAAATGCTTGTGCCACTTGGTCTCATACTGTGCCCTGGGTCATGTGAGCGGGTCAAACCGCCTTGAATTTCATTCAAATACACTCATTTGATAAAAAGAGTAAAAATGCATGAAAACGACTAAAAATCATGAAAATGGATAAAATGCCTGTGCCACTGTGAATAATATGATGTCATGGTAACCTGAGTGGGTCAAACTGTGTTGTGTTGTGTTGTCCTTGCGAATGGAGTACCAGGGGTGCAAGGCTGTCCTTGCGAAAATATGACAGAGTGTGAAATGGAGTACCAGGGGAGCAAAAAGAAGAAGGGTGAAAAAAGAGGTAAAATGCATGAAAACTGTGAAAAAGCATGAAAATGAATAAAATGCGGGTCACATTATTCATAATATATGCCCCTGAAGCCCATAATACTTCCATGGGAACATGTCAGTGGAGCCTCCAGGCTGAGACTGATTCTACCCGAGGATGAAGCCTTACTTTCGGGTAAAAGTAGTCAGGCAGAGTGCCTGGATCATGGCCGAGAAAAACAAACACATGCAGCACACACATTGGGTCTATATTCCCCTGAAAGTTGTAAGACTCTGGATGAAAAAATGCCACCTCAGCCTCAAACCAGACACTGGCTGATTCTACCCGAGGACGAAGCCTTATTTTCGGGTAAAAGTAGTCAGGCAGAGTGCCTGAATCAAAAAGATGAAAAAGCATGAAAAGGAGTAAAATGCCATCCAAATACACTCCTTTGATGAAAAAAGAGGTGAACATGTGTGTGCGTGCGTGCCTCTAATTCCATCCAGAGACACTCCTTTGATGAAAAAAGAGGTGAACATGTGTGTGCGTGCGTGCCTCTAATTCCATCCAAAGACACGCCTTTGATGAAAAAAGAGGTGAAAATGCATGAAAACGGTGAAAAAGCATGAAAATGAAAAAAAAATGCTTGTGCCACTGGGTCTCATACGGTGCCCTGGGTCATGTGAGCGGGTCAAACCGCCTTGAATTTCATTCAAATACACTCATTTGATAAAAAGAGTAAAAATGCATGAAAACGACTAAAAATCATGAAAATGGATAAAATGCCTGTGCCACTGTGAATAATATGATGTCATGGTCACCTGAGTGGGTCAAACTGTGTTGTGTTGTGTTGTCCTTGCGAATGGAGTACCAGGGGTGCAAGGCTGTCCTTGCGAAAATATGACAGAGTGTGAAATGGAGTACCAGGGGAGCAAAAAGAAGAAGGGTGAAAAAAGAGGTAAAATGCATGAAAACTGTGAAAAAGCATGAAAATGAATAAAATGCGGGTCACATTATTCATAATATATGCCCCTGAAGCCCATAATACTTCCATGGGAACATGTCAGTGGAGCCTCCAGGCTGAGACTGATTCTACCCGAGGATGAAGCCTTACTTTCGGGTAAAAGTAGTCAGGCAGAGTGCCTGGATCATGGCCGAGAAAAACAAACACATGCACCACACACATTGGGGTCTATATTCCCCTGAAAGTTGTAAGACTCTGGATGAAAAAATGCCACCTCAGCCTCAAACCAGACACTGGCTGATTCTACCCGAGGACGAAGCCTTATTTCGGGTAAAAGTAGTCAGGCAGAGTGCCTGAATCAAAAAGATGAAAAAGCATGAAAAGGAGTAAAATGCCATCCAAATACACTCCTTTGATGAAAAAAGAGGTGAACATGTGTGTGCGTGCGTGCCTCTAATTCCATCCAGAGACACTCCTTTGATGAAAAAAGAGGTGAACATGTGTGTGCGTGCGTGCCTCTAATTCCATCCAAAGACACGCCTTTGATGAAAAAAGAGGTGAAAATGCATGAAAACGGTGAAAAAGCATGAAAATGAAAAAAAAAATGCTTGTGCCACTGGGTCTCATACGGTGCCCTGGGTCATGTGAGCGGGTCAAACCGCCTTGAATTTCATTCAAATACACTCATTTGATAAAAAGAGTAAAAATGCATGAAAACGACTAAAAATCATGAAAATGGATAAAATGCCTGTGCCACTGTGAATAATATGATGTCATGGGTCACCTGAGTGGGTCAAACTGTGTTGTGTTGTGTTGTCCTTGCGAATGGAGTACCAGGGGTGCAAGGCTGTCCTTGCGAAAATATGACAGAGTGTGAAATGGAGTACCAGGGGAGCAAAAAGAAGAAGGGTGAAAAAAGAGGTAAAATGCATGAAAACTGTGAAAAAGCATGAAAATGAATAAAATGCGGGTCACATTATTCATAATATATGCCCCTGAAGCCCATAATACTTCCATGGGAACATGTCAGTGGAGCCTCCAGGCTGAGACTGATTCTACCCGAGGATGAAGCCTTACTTTCGGGTAAAAGTAGTCAGGCAGAGTGCCTGGATCATGGCCGAGAAAAACAAACACATGCACCACACACATTGGGGTCTATATTCCCCTGAAAGTTGTAAGACTCTGGATGAAAAAATGCCACCTCAGCCTCAAACCAGACACTGGCTGATTCTACCTGAGGACGAAGCCTTATTTTCGGGTAAAAGTAGTCAGGCAGAGTGCCTGAATCAAAAGATGAAAAAGCATGAAAAGGAGTAAAATGCCATCCAAATACACTCCTTTGATGAAAAAAGAGGTGAACATGTGTGTGCGTGCGTGCCTCTAATTCCATCCAGAGACACTCCTTTGATGAAAAAAGAGGTGAACATGTGTGTGCGTGCGTGCCTCTAATTCCATCCAAAGACACGCCTTTGATGAAAAAAGAGGTGAAAATGCATGAAAACGGTGAAAAAGCATGAAAATGAAAAAAAAAATGCTTGTGCCACTTGGTCTCATACTGTGCCCTGGGTCATGTGAGCGGGTCAAACCGCCTTGAATTTCATTCAAATACACTCATTTGATAAAAAGAGTAAAAATGCATGAAAACGACTAAAAATCATGAAAATGGATAAAATGCCTGTGCCACTGTGAATAATATGATGTCATGGGTAACCTGAGTGGGTCAAACTGTGTTGTGTTGTGTTGTCCTTGCGAATGGAGTACCAGGGGTGCAAGGCTGTCCTTGCGAAAATATGACAGAGTGTGAAATGGAGTACCAGGGGAGCAAAAAGAAGAAGGGTGAAAAAAGAGGTAAAATGCATGAAAACTGTGAAAAAGCATGAAAATGAATAAAATGCGGGTCACATTATTCATAATATATGCCCCTGAAGCCCATAATACTTCCATGGGAACATGTCAGTGGAGCCTCCAGGCTGAGACTGATTCTACCCGAGGATGAAGCCTTACTTTCGGGTAAAAGTAGTCAGGCAGAGTGCCTGGATCATGGCCGAGAAAAACAAACACATGCAGCACACACATTGGGGTCTATATTCCCCTGAAAGTTGTAAGACTCTGGATGAAAAAATGCCACCTCAGCCTCAAACCAGACACTGGCTGATTCTACCCGAGGACGAAGCCTTATTTTCGGGTAAAAGTAGTCAGGCAGAGTGCCTGAATCAAAAAGATGAAAAAGCATGAAAAGGAGTAAAATGCCATCCAAATACACTCCTTTGATGAAAAAAGAGGTGAACATGTGTGTGCGTGCGTGCCTCTAATTCCATCCAGAGACACTCCTTTGATGAAAAAAGAGGTGAACATGTGTGTGCGTGCGTGCCTCTAATTCCATCCAAAGACACGCCTTTGATGAAAAAAGAGGTGAAAATGCATGAAAACGGTGAAAAAGCATGAAAATGAAAAAAAAATGCTTGTGCCACTGGGTCTCATACGGTGCCCTGGGTCATGTGAGCGGGTCAAACCGCCTTGAATTTCATTCAAATACACTCATTTGATAAAAGAGTAAAAATGCATGAAAACGACTAAAAATCATGAAAATGGATAAAATGCCTGTGCCACTGTGAATAATATGATGTCATGGGTCACCTGAGTGGGTCAAACTGTGTTGTGTTGTGTTGTCCTTGCGAATGGAGTACCAGGGGTGCAAGGCTGTCCTTGCGAAAATATGACAGAGTGTGAAATGGAGTACCAGGGGAGCAAAAAGAAGAAGGGTGAAAAAAGAGGTAAAATGCATGAAAACTGTGAAAAAGCATGAAAATGAATAAAATGCGGGTCACATTATTCATAATATATGCCCCTGAAGCCCATAATACTTCCATGGGAACATGTCAGTGGAGCCTCCAGGCTGAGACTGATTCTACCCGAGGATGAAGCCTTACTTTCGGGTAAAAGTAGTCAGGCAGAGTGCCTGGATCATGGCCGAGAAAAACAAACACATGCACCACACACATTGGGGTCTATATTCCCCTGAAAGTTGTAAGACTCTGGATGAAAAAATGCCACCTCAGCCTCAAACCAGACACTGGCTGATTCTACCCGAGGACGAAGCCTTATTTTCGGGTAAAAGTAGTCAGCAGAGTGCCTGAATCAAAAAGATGAAAAAGCATGAAAAGGAGTAAAATGCCATCCAAATACACTCCTTTGATGAAAAAAGAGGTGAACATGTGTGTGCGTGCGTGCCTCTAATTCCATCCAGAGACACTCCTTTGATGAAAAAAGAGGTGAACATGTGTGTGCGTGCGTGCCTCTAATTCCATCCAAAGACACGCCTTTGATGAAAAAAGAGGTGAAAATGCATGAAAACGGTGAAAAAGCATGAAAATGAAAAAAAAAATGCTTGTGCCACTTGGTCTCATACGGTGCCCTGGGTCATGTGAGCGGGTCAAACCGCCTTGAATTTCATTCAAATACACTCATTTGATAAAAAGAGTAAAAATGCATGAAAACGACTAAAAATCATGAAAATGGATAAAATGCCTGTGCCACTGTGTATAATATGATGTCATGGGTCACCTGAGTGGGTCAAACTGTGTTGTGTTGTGTTGTCCTTGCGAATGGAGTACCAGGGGTCCTTGCGAAAATATGACAGAGTGTGAAATGGAGTACCAGGGGAGCAAAAAGTAGAAGGGTGAAAAAAGAGGTAAAATGCATGAAAACTGTGAAAAAGCATGAAAATGAATAAAATGCGGGTCACATTATTCATAATATATGCCCCTGAAGCCCATAATACTTCCATGGGAACATGTCAGTGGAGCCTCCAGGCTGAGACTGATTCTACCCGAGGATGAAGCCTTACTTTCGGGTAAAAGTAGTCAGGCAGAGTGCCTGGATCATGGCCGAGAAAAACAAACACATGCACCACACACATTGGGGTCTATATTCCCCTGAAAGTTGTAAGACTCTGGATGAAAAAATGCCACCTCAGCCTCAAACCAGACACTGGCTGATTCTACCCGAGGACGAAGCCTTATTTTCGGGTAAAAGTAGTCAGGCAGAGTGCCTGAATCAAAAGATGAAAAAGCATGAAAAGGAGTAAAATGCCATCCAAATACACTCCTTTGATGAAAAAAGAGGTGAACATGTGTGTGCGTGCGTGCCTCTAATTCCATCCAGAGACACTCCTTTGATGAAAAAAGAGGTGAACATGTGTGTGCGTGCGTGCCTCTAATTCCATCCAAAGACACGCCTTTGATGAAAAAAGAGGTGAAAATGCATGAAAACGGTGAAAAAGCATGAAAATGAAAAAAAAATGCTTGTGCCACTGGGTCTCATACGGTGCCCTGGGTCATGTGAGCGGGTCAAACGCCTTGAATTTCATTCAAATACACTCATTTGATAAAAGAGTAAAAATGCATGAAAACGACTAAAAATCATGAAAATGGATAAAATGCCTGTGCCACTGTGAATAATATGATGTCATGGGTCACCTGAGTGGGTCAAACTGTGTTGTGTTGTGTTGTCCTTGCGAATGGAGTACCAGGGGTGCAAGGCTGTCCTTGCGAAAATATGACAGAGTGTGAAATGGAGTACCAGGGGAGCAAAAAGAAGAAGGGTGAAAAAGAGGTAAAATGCATGAAAACTGTGAAAAAGCATGAAAATGAATAAAATGCGGGTCACATTATTCATAATATATGCCCCTGAAGCCCATAATACTTCCATGGGAACATGTCAGTGGAGCCTCCAGGCTGAGACTGATTCTACCCGAGGATGAAGCCTTACTTTCGGGTAAAAGTAGTCAGGCAGAGTGCCTGGATCATGGCCGAGAAAAACAAACACATGCACCACACACATTGGGTCTATATTCCCCTGAAAGTTGTAAGACTCTGGATGAAAAAATGCCACCTCAGCCTCAAACCAGACACTGGCTGATTCTACCCGAGGACGAAGCCTTATTTTCGGGTAAAAGTAGTCAGGCAGAGTGCCTGAATCAAAAAGATGAAAAAGCATGAAAAGGAGTAAAATGCCATCCAAATACACTCCTTTGATGAAAAAAAGAGGTGAACATGTGTGTGCGTGCGTGCCTCTAATTCCATCCAGAGACACTCCTTTGATGAAAAAAGAGGTGAACATGTGTGTGCGTGCGTGCCTCTAATTCCATCCAAAGACACGCCTTTGATGAAAAAAGAGGTGAAAATGCATGAAAACGGTGAAAAAGCATGAAAATGAAAAAAAAATGCTTGTGCCACTGGGTCTCATACGGTGCCCTGGGTCATGTGAGCGGGTCAAACCGCCTTGAATTTCATTCAAATACACTCATTTGATAAAAAGAGTAAAAATGCATGAAAACGACTAAAAATCATGAAAATGGATAAAATGCCTGTGCCACTGTGAATAATATGATGTCATGGGTCACCTGAGTGGGTCAAACTGTGTTGTGTTGTGTTGTCCTTGCGAATGGAGTACCAGGGGTGCAAGGCTGTCCTTGCGAAAATATGACAGAGTGTGAAATGGAGTACCAGGGGAGCAAAAGAAGAAGGGTGAAAAAAGAGGTAAAATGCATGAAAACTGTGAAAAAGCATGAAAATGAATAAAATGCGGGTCACATTATTCATAATATATGCCCCTGAAGCCCATAATACTTCCATGGGAACATGTCAGTGGAGCCTCCAGGCTGAGACTGATTCTACCCGAGGATGAAGCCTTACTTTCGGGTAAAAGTAGTCAGGCAGAGTGCCTGGATCATGGCCGAGAAAAACAAACACATGCACCACACACATTGGGGTCTATATTCCCTGAAAGTTGTAAGACTCTGGATGAAAAAATGCCACCTCAGCCTCAAACCAGACACTGGCTGATTCTACCTGAGGACGAAGCCTTATTTTCGGGTAAAAGTAGTCAGGCAGAGTGCCTGAATCAAAAAGATGAAAAAGCATGAAAAGGAGTAAAATGCCATCCAAATACACTCCTTTGATGAAAAAAGAGGTGAACATGTGTGTGCGTGCGTGCCTCTAATTCCATCCAGAGACACTCCTTTGATGAAAAAAGAGGTGAACATGTGTGTGCGTGCGTGCCTCTAATTCCATCCAAAGACACGCCTTTGATGAAAAAAGAGGTGAAAATGCATGAAAACGGTGAAAAAGCATGAAAATGAAAAAAAAAATGCTTGTGCCACT
>NW_026910038.1:0-116201 GCF_949316205.1 Platichthys flesus
TAGTCAGGCAGAGTGCCTGAATCAAAAAGATGAAAAAGCATGAAAAGGAGTAAAATGCCATCCAAATACACTCCTTTGATGAAAAAAGAGGTGAACATGTGTGTGCGTGCGTGCCTCTAATTCCATCCAGAGACACTCCTTTGATGAAAAAAGAGGTGAACATGTGTGTGCGTGCGTGCCTCTAATTCCATCCAAAGACACTCCTTTGATGAAAAAAGAGGTGAACATGTGTGTGCGTGCGTGCCTCTAATTCCATCCAAAGACACGCCTTTGATGAAAAAAGAGGTGAAAATGCATGAAAACGGTGAAAAAGCATGAAAATGAAAAAAAAATGCTTGTGCCACTGGGTCTCATACGGTGCCCTGGGTCATGTGAGCGGGTCAAACCGCCTTGAATTTCATTCAAATACACTCATTTGATAAAAAGAGTAAAAATGCATGAAAACGACTAAAGATCATGAAAATGGATAAAATGCCTGTGCCACTGTGTATAATATGATGTCATGGGTCACCTGAGTGGGTCAAACTGTGTTGTGTTGTGTTGTCCTTGCGAATGGAGTACCAGGGGTCCTTGCGAAAATATGACAGAGTGTGAAATGGAGTACCAGGGGAGCAAAAAGAAGAAGGGTGAAAAAAGAGGTAAAATGCATGAAAACTGTGAAAAAGCATGAAAATGAATAAAATGCGGGTCACATTATTCATAATATATGCCCCTGAAGCCCATAATACTTCCATGGGAACATGTCAGTGGAGCCTCCAGGCTGAGACTGATTCTACCCGAGGATGAAGCCTTACTTTCGGGTAAAAGTAGTCAGGCAGAGTGCCTGGATCATGGCCGAGAAAAACAAACACATGCACCACACACATTGGGGTCTATATTCCCCTGAAAGTTGTAAGACTCTGGATGAAAAAATGCCACCTCAGCCTCAAACCAGACACTGGCTGATTCTACCCGAGGACGAAGCCTTATTTTCGGGTAAAAGTAGTCAGGCAGAGTGCCTGAATCAAAAAGATGAAAAAGCATGAAAAGGAGTAAAATGCCATCCAAATACACTCCTTTGATGAAAAAAGAGGTGAACATGTGTGTGCGTGCGTGCCTCTAATTCCATCCAGAGACACTCCTTTGATGAAAAAAGAGGTGAACATGTGTGTGCGTGCGTGCCTCTAATTCCATCCAAAGACACTCCTTTGATGAAAAAAGAGGTGAACATGTGTGTGCGTGCGTGCCTCTAATTCCATCCAAAGACACGCCTTTGATGAAAAAAGAGGTGAAAATGCATGAAAACGGTGAAAAAGCATGAAAATGAAAAAAAAATGCTTGTGCCACTGTGTCTCATACGGTGCCCTGGGTCATGTGAGCGGGTCAAACCGCCTTGAATTTCATTCAAATACACTCATTTGATAAAAAGAGTAAAAATGCATGAAAACGACTAAAGATCATGAAAATGGATAAAATGCCTGTGCCACTGTGTATAATATGATGTCATGGGTCACCTGAGTGGGTCAAACTGTGTTGTGTTGTGTTGTCCTTGCGAATGGAGTACCAGGGGTCCTTGCGAAAATATGACAGAGTGTGAAATGGAGTACCAGGGGAGCAAAAAGAAGAAGGGTGAAAAAAGAGGTAAAATGCATGAAAACTGTGAAAAAGCATGAAAATGAATAAAATGCGGGTCACATTATTCATAATATATGCCCCTGAAGCCCATAATACTTCCATGGGAACATGTCAGTGGAGCCTCCAGGCTGAGACTGATTCTACCCGAGGATGAAGCCTTACTTTCGGGTAAAAGTAGTCAGGCAGAGTGCCTGGATCATGGCCGAGAAAAACAAACACATGCACCACACACATTGGGGTCTATATTCCCCTGAAAGTTGTAAGACTCTGGATGAAAAAATGCCACCTCAGCCTCAAACCAGACACTGGCTGATTCTACCCGAGGACGAAGCCTTATTTTCGGGTAAAAGTAGTCAGGCAGAGTGCCTGAATCAAAAAGATGAAAAAGCATGAAAAGGAGTAAAATGCCATCCAAATACACTCCTTTGATGAAAAAAGAGGTGAACATGTGTGTGCGTGCGTGCCTCTAATTCCATCCAGAGACACTCCTTTGATGAAAAAAGAGGTGAACATGTGTGTGCGTGCGTGCCTCTAATTCCATCCAAAGACACGCCTTTGATGAAAAAAGAGGTTGAAAATGCATGAAAACGGTGAAAAAGCATGAAAATGAAAAAAAAATGCTTGTGCCACTGGGTCTCATACGGTGCCCTGGGTCATGTGAGCGGGTCAAACCGCCTTGAATTTCATTCAAATACACTCATTTGATAAAAAGAGTAAAAATGCATGAAAACGACTAAAAATCATGAAAATGGATAAAATGCCTGTGCCACTGTGTATAATATGATGTCATGGGTCACCTGAGTGGGTCAAACTGTGTTGTGTTGTGTTGTCCTTGCGAATGGAGTACCAGGGGTCCTTGCGAAAATATGACAGAGTGTGAAATGGAGTACCAGGGGAGCAAAAAGAAGAAGGGTGAAAAAAGAGGTAAAATGCATGAAAACTGTGAAAAAGCATGAAAATGAATAAAATGCGGGTCACATTATTCATAATATATGCCCCTGAAGCCCATAATACTTCCATGGGAACATGTCAGTGGAGCCTCCAGGCTGAGACTGATTCTACCCGAGGATGAAGCCTTACTTTCGGGTAAAAGTAGTCAGGCAGAGTGCCTGGATCATGGCCGAGAAAAACAAACACATGCACCACACACATTGGGGTCTATATTCCCCTGAAAGTTGTAAGACTCTGGATGAAAAAATGCCACCTCAGCCTCAAACCAGACACTGGCTGATTCTACCCGAGGACGAAGCCTTATTTTCGGGTAAAAGTAGTCAGGCAGAGTGCCTGAATCAAAAAGATGAAAAAGCATGAAAAGGAGTAAAATGCCATCCAAATACACTCCTTTGATGAAAAAAGAGGTGAACATGTGTGTGCGTGCGTGCCTCTAATTCCATCCAGAGACACTCCTTTGATGAAAAAAGAGGTGAACATGTGTGTGCGTGCGTGCCTCTAATTCCATCCAAAGACACGCCTTTGATGAAAAAAGAGGTTGAAAATGCATGAAAACGGTGAAAAAGCATGAAAATGAAAAAAAAATGCTTGTGCCACTGGGTCTCATACGGTGCCCTGGGTCATGTGAGCGGGTCAAACCGCCTTGAATTTCATTCAAATACACTCATTTGATAAAAAGAGTAAAAATGCATGAAAACGACTAAAAATCATGAAAATGGATAAAATGCCTGTGCCACTGTGTATAATATGATGTCATGGGTCACCTGAGTGGGTCAAACTGTGTTGTGTTGTGTTGTCCTTGCGAATGGAGTACCAGGGGTCCTTGCGAAAATATGACAGAGTGTGAAATGGAGTACCAGGGGAGCAAAAAGAAGAAGGGTGAAAAAAGAGGTAAAATGCATGAAAACTGTGAAAAAGCATGAAAATGAATAAAATGCGGGTCACATTATTCATAATATATGCCCCTGAAGCCCATAATACTTCCATGGGAACATGTCAGTGGAGCCTCCAGGCTGAGACTGATTCTACCCGAGGATGAAGCCTTACTTTCGGGTAAAAGTAGTCAGGCAGAGTGCCTGGATCATGGCCGAGAAAAACAAACACATGCACCACACACATTGGGGTCTATATTCCCCTGAAAGTTGTAAGACTCTGGATGAAAAAATGCCACCTCAGCCTCAAACCAGACACTGGCTGATTCTACCCGAGGACGAAGCCTTATTTTCGGGTAAAAGTAGTCAGGCAGAGTGCCTGAATCAAAAAGATGAAAAAGCATGAAAAGGAGTAAAATGCCATCCAAATACACTCCTTTGATGAAAAAAGAGGTGAACATGTGTGTGCGTGCGTGCCTCTAATTCCATCCAGAGACACTCCTTTGATGAAAAAAGAGGTGAACATGTGTGTGCGTGCGTGCCTCTAATTCCATCCAAAGACACTCCTTTGATGAAAAAAGAGGTGAACATGTGTGTGCGTGCGTGCCTCTTATTCCATCCAAAGACACGCCTTTGATGAAAAAAGAGGTGAAAATGCATGAAAACGGTGAAAAAGCATGAAAATGAAAAAAAAATGCTTGTGCCACTGGGTCTCATACGGTGCCCTGGGTCATGTGAGCGGGTCAAACCGCCTTGAATTTCATTCAAATACACTCATTTGATAAAAAGAGTAAAAATGCATGAAAACGACTAAAGATCATGAAAATGGATAAAATGCCTGTGCCACTGTGTATAATATGATGTCATGGGTCACCTGAGTGGGTCAAACTGTGTTGTGTTGTGTTGTCCTTGCGAATGGAGTACCAGGGGTCCTTGCGAAAATATGACAGAGTGTGAAATGGAGTACCAGGGGAGCAAAAAGAAGAAGGGTGAAAAAAGAGGTAAAATGCATGAAAACTGTGAAAAAGCATGAAAATGAATAAAATGCGGGTCACATTATTCATAATATATGCCCCTGAAGCCCATAATACTTCCATGGGAACATGTCAGTGGAGCCTCCAGGCTGAGACTGATTCTACCCGAGGATGAAGCCTTACTTTCGGGTAAAAGTAGTCAGGCAGAGTGCCTGGATCATGGCCGAGAAAAACAAACACATGCACCACACACATTGGGGTCTATATTCCCCTGAAAGTTGTAAGACTCTGGATGAAAAAATGCCACCTCAGCCTCAAACCAGACACTGGCTGATTCTACCCGAGGACGAAGCCTTATTTTCGGGTAAAAGTAGTCAGGCAGAGTGCCTGAATCAAAAAGATGAAAAAGCATGAAAAGGAGTAAAATGCCATCCAAATACACTCCTTTGATGAAAAAAGAGGTGAACATGTGTGTGCGTGCGTGCCTCTAATTCCATCCAGAGACACTCCTTTGATGAAAAAAGAGGTGAACATGTGTGTGCGTGCGTGCCTCTAATTCCATCCAAAGACACGCCTTTGATGAAAAAAGAGGTTGAAAATGCATGAAAACGGTGAAAAAGCATGAAAATGAAAAAAAAATGCTTGTGCCACTGGGTCTCATACGGTGCCCTGGGTCATGTGAGCGGGTCAAACCGCCTTGAATTTCATTCAAATACACTCATTTGATAAAAAGAGTAAAAATGCATGAAAACGACTAAAAATCATGAAAATGGATAAAATGCCTGTGCCACTGTGTATAATATGATGTCATGGGTCACCTGAGTGGGTCAAACTGTGTTGTGTTGTGTTGTCCTTGCGAATGGAGTACCAGGGGTCCTTGCGAAAATATGACAGAGTGTGAAATGGAGTACCAGGGGAGCAAAAAGAAGAAGGGTGAAAAAAGAGGTAAAATGCATGAAAACTGTGAAAAAGCATGAAAATGAATAAAATGCGGGTCACATTATTCATAATATATGCCCCTGAAGCCCATAATACTTCCATGGGAACATGTCAGTGGAGCCTCCAGGCTGAGACTGATTCTACCCGAGGATGAAGCCTTACTTTCGGGTAAAAGTAGTCAGGCAGAGTGCCTGGATCATGGCCGAGAAAAACAAACACATGCACCACACACATTGGGGTCTATATTCCCCTGAAAGTTGTAAGACTCTGGATGAAAAAATGCCACCTCAGCCTCAAACCAGACACTGGCTGATTCTACCCGAGGACGAAGCCTTATTTTCGGGTAAAAGTAGTCAGGCAGAGTGCCTGAATCAAAAAGATGAAAAAGCATGAAAAGGAGTAAAATGCCATCCAAATACACTCCTTTGATGAAAAAAGAGGTGAACATGTGTGTGCGTGCGTGCCTCTAATTCCATCCAGAGACACTCCTTTGATGAAAAAAGAGGTGAACATGTGTGTGCGTGCGTGCCTCTAATTCCATCCAAAGACACTCCTTTGATGAAAAAAGAGGTGAACATGTGTGTGCGTGCGTGCCTCTTATTCCATCCAAAGACACGCCTTTGATGAAAAAAGAGGTGAAAATGCATGAAAACGGTGAAAAAGCATGAAAATGAAAAAAAAATGCTTGTGCCACTGGGTCTCATACGGTGCCCTGGGTCATGTGAGCGGGTCAAACCGCCTTGAATTTCATTCAAATACACTCATTTGATAAAAAGAGTAAAAATGCATGAAAACGACTAAAGATCATGAAAATGGATAAAATGCCTGTGCCACTGTGTATAATATGATGTCATGGGTCACCTGAGTGGGTCAAACTGTGTTGTGTTGTGTTGTCCTTGCGAATGGAGTACCAGGGGTCCTTGCGAAAATATGACAGAGTGTGAAATGGAGTACCAGGGGAGCAAAAAGAAGAAGGGTGAAAAAAGAGGTAAAATGCATGAAAACTGTGAAAAAGCATGAAAATGAATAAAATGCGGGTCACATTATTCATAATATATGCCCCTGAAGCCCATAATACTTCCATGGGAACATGTCAGTGGAGCCTCCAGGCTGAGACTGATTCTACCCGAGGATGAAGCCTTACTTTCGGGTAAAAGTAGTCAGGCAGAGTGCCTGGATCATGGCCGAGAAAAACAAACACATGCACCACACACATTGGGGTCTATATTCCCCTGAAAGTTGTAAGACTCTGGATGAAAAAATGCCACCTCAGCCTCAAACCAGACACTGGCTGATTCTACCCGAGGACGAAGCCTTATTTTCGGGTAAAAGTAGTCAGGCAGAGTGCCTGAATCAAAAAGATGAAAAAGCATGAAAAGGAGTAAAATGCCATCCAAATACACTCCTTTGATGAAAAAAGAGGTGAACATGTGTGTGCGTGCGTGCCTCTAATTCCATCCAGAGACACTCCTTTGATGAAAAAAGAGGTGAACATGTGTGTGCGTGCGTGCCTCTAATTCCATCCAAAGACACGCCTTTGATGAAAAAAGAGGTTGAAAATGCATGAAAACGGTGAAAAAGCATGAAAATGAAAAAAAAATGCTTGTGCCACTGGGTCTCATACGGTGCCCTGGGTCATGTGAGCGGGTCAAACCGCCTTGAATTTCATTCAAATACACTCATTTGATAAAAAGAGTAAAAATGCATGAAAACGACTAAAAATCATGAAAATGGATAAAATGCCTGTGCCACTGTGTATAATATGATGTCATGGGTCACCTGAGTGGGTCAAACTGTGTTTTGTTGTGTTGTCCTTGCGAATGGAGTACCAGGGGTGCGAGGCTGTCCTTGCGAAAATATGACAGAGTGTGAAATGGAGTACAAGGGGAGCAAAAAGAAGAAGGGGGAAAAAAGAGGTAAAATGCATGAAAACTGTGAAAAAGCATGAAAATGAATAAAATGCGGGTCACATTATTCATAATTTATGCCCCTGAAGCCCATAATACTTCCATGGGAACATGTCAGTGGAGCCTCCAGGCTGAGACTGATTCTACCCGAGGATGAAGCCTTACTTTCGGGTAAAAGTAGTCAGGCAGAGTGCCTGGATCATGGCCGAGAAAAACAAACACATGCACCACACACATTGGGGTCTATATTCCCCTGAAAGTTGTAAGACTCTGGATGAAAAAATGCCACCTCAGCCTCAAACCAGACACTGGCTGATTCTACCCGAGGACGAAGCCTTATTTTCGGGTAAAAGTAGTCAGGCAGAGTGCCTGAATCAAAAAGATGAAAAAGCATGAAAAGGAGTAAAATGCCATCCAAATACACTCCTTTGATGAAAAAAGAGGTGAACATGTGTGTGCGTGCGTGCCTCTAATTCCATCCAAAGACACGCCTTTGATGAAAAAAGAGGTGAAAATGCATGAAAACGGTGAAAAAGCATGAAAATGAAAAAAAAATGCTTGTGCCACTGTGTCTCATACGGTGCCCTGGGTCATGTGAGCGGGTCAAACCGCCTTGAATTTCATTCAAATACACTCATTTGATAAAAAGAGTAAAAATGCATGAAAACGACTAAAGATCATGAAAATGGATAAAATGCCTGTGCCACTGTGTATAATATGATGTCATGGGTCACCTGAGTGGGTCAAACTGTGTTGTGTTGTGTTGTCCTTGCGAATGGAGTACCAGGGGTCCTTGCGAAAATATGACAGAGTGTGAAATGGAGTACCAGGGGAGCAAAAAGAAGAAGGGTGAAAAAAGAGGTAAAATGCATGAAAACTGTGAAAAAGCATGAAAATGAATAAAATGCGGGTCACATTATTCATAATATATGCCCCTGAAGCCCATAATACTTCCATGGGAACATGTCAGTGGAGCCTCCAGGCTGAGACTGATTCTACCCGAGGATGAAGCCTTACTTTCGGGTAAAAGTAGTCAGGCAGAGTGCCTGGATCATGGCCGAGAAAAACAAACACATGCACCACACACATTGGGGTCTATATTCCCCTGAAAGTTGTAAGACTCTGGATGAAAAAATGCCACCTCAGCCTCAAACCAGACACTGGCTGATTCTACCCGAGGACGAAGCCTTATTTTCGGGTAAAAGTAGTCAGGCAGAGTGCCTGAATCAAAAAGATGAAAAAGCATGAAAAGGAGTAAAATGCCATCCAAATACACTCCTTTGATGAAAAAAGAGGTGAACATGTGTGTGCGTGCGTGCCTCTAATTCCATCCAGAGACACTCCTTTGATGAAAAAAGAGGTGAACATGTGTGTGCGTGCGTGCCTCTAATTCCATCCAAAGACACGCCTTTGATGAAAAAAGAGGTTGAAAATGCATGAAAACGGTGAAAAAGCATGAAAATGAAAAAAAAATGCTTGTGCCACTGGGTCTCATACGGTGCCCTGGGTCATGTGAGCGGGTCAAACCGCCTTGAATTTCATTCAAATACACTCATTTGATAAAAAGAGTAAAAATGCATGAAAACGACTAAAAATCATGAAAATGGATAAAATGCCTGTGCCACTGTGTATAATATGATGTCATGGGTCACCTGAGTGGGTCAAACTGTGTTGTGTTGTGTTGTCCTTGCGAATGGAGTACCAGGGGTCCTTGCGAAAATATGACAGAGTGTGAAATGGAGTACCAGGGGAGCAAAAAGAAGAAGGGTGAAAAAAGAGGTAAAATGCATGAAAACTGTGAAAAAGCATGAAAATGAATAAAATGCGGGTCACATTATTCATAATATATGCCCCTGAAGCCCATAATACTTCCATGGGAACATGTCAGTGGAGCCTCCAGGCTGAGACTGATTCTACCCGAGGATGAAGCCTTACTTTCGGGTAAAAGTAGTCAGGCAGAGTGCCTGGATCATGGCCGAGAAAAACAAACACATGCACCACACACATTGGGGTCTATATTCCCCTGAAAGTTGTAAGACTCTGGATGAAAAAATGCCACCTCAGCCTCAAACCAGACACTGGCTGATTCTACCCGAGGACAAAGCCTTATTTTCGGGTAAAAGTAGTCAGGCAGAGTGCCTGAATCAAAAAGATGAAAAAGCATGAAAAGGAGTAAAATGCCATCCAAATACACTCCTTTGATGAAAAAAGAGGTGAACATGTGTGTGCGTGCGTGCCTCTAATTCCATCCAGAGACACTCCTTTGATGAAAAAAGAGGTGAACATGTGTGTGCGTGCGTGCCTCTAATTCCATCCAAAGACACGCCTTTTATGAAAAAAGAGGTTGAAAATGCATGAAAACGGTGAAAAAGCATGAAAATGAAAAAAAAATGCTTGTGCCACTGGGTCTCATACGGTGCCCTGGGTCATGTGAGCGGGTCAAACCGCCTTGAATTTCATTCAAATACACTCATTTGATAAAAAGAGTAAAAATGCATGAAAACGACTAAAAATCATGAAAATGGATAAAATGCCTGTGCCACTGTGTATAATATGATGTCATGGGTCACCTGAGTGGGTCAAACTGTGTTGTGTTGTGTTGTCCTTGCGAATGGAGTACCAGGGGTCCTTGCGAAAATATGACAGAGTGTGAAATGGAGTACCAGGGGAGCAAAAAGAAGAAGGGTGAAAAAAGAGGTAAAATGCATGAAAACTGTGAAAAAGCATGAAAATGAATAAAATGCGGGTCACATTATTCATAATATATGCCCCTGAAGCCCATAATACTTCCATGGGAACATGTCAGTGGAGCCTCCAGGCTGAGACTGATTCTACCCGAGGATGAAGCCTTACTTTCGGGTAAAAGTAGTCAGGCAGAGTGCCTGGATCATGGCCGAGAAAAACAAACACATGCACCACACACATTGGGGTCTATATTCCCCTGAAAGTTGTAAGACTCTGGATGAAAAAATGCCACCTCAGCCTCAAACCAGACACTGGCTGATTCTACCCGAGGACGAAGCCTTATTTTCGGGTAAAAGTAGTCAGGCAGAGTGCCTGAATCAAAAAGATGAAAAAGCATGAAAAGGAGTAAAATGCCATCCAAATACACTCCTTTGATGAAAAAAGAGGTGAACATGTGTGTGCGTGCGTGCCTCTAATTCCATCCAGAGACACTCCTTTGATGAAAAAAGAGGTGAACATGTGTGTGCGTGCGTGCCTCTAATTCCATCCAAAGACACGCCTTTGATGAAAAAAGAGGTTGAAAATGCATGAAAACGGTGAAAAAGCATGAAAATGAAAAAAAAATGCTTGTGCCACTGGGTCTCATACGGTGCCCTGGGTCATGTGAGCGGGTCAAACCGCCTTGAATTTCATTCAAATACACTCATTTGATAAAAAGAGTAAAAATGCATGAAAACGACTAAAAATCATGAAAATGGATAAAATGCCTGTGCCACTCTGTATAATATGATGTCATGGGTCACCTGAGTGGGTCAAACTGTGTTGTGTTGTGTTGTCCTTGCGAATGGAGTACCAGGGGTCCTTGCGAAAATATGACAGAGTGTGAAATGGAGTACCAGGGGAGCAAAAAGAAGAAGGGTGAAAAAAGAGGTAAAATGCATGAAAACTGTGAAAAAGCATGAAAATGAATAAAATGCGGGTCACATTATTCATAATATATGCCCCTGAAGCCCATAATACTTCCATGGGAACATGTCAGTGGAGCCTCCAGGCTGAGACTGATTCTACCCGAGGATGAAGCCTTACTTTCGGGTAAAAGTAGTCAGGCAGAGTGCCTGGATCATGGCCGAGAAAAACAAACACATGCACCACACACATTGGGGTCTATATTCCCCTGAAAGTTGTAAGACTCTGGATGAAAAAATGCCACCTCAGCCTCAAACCAGACACTGGCTGATTCTACCCGAGGACGAAGCCTTATTTTCGGGTAAAAGTAGTCAGGCAGAGTGCCTGAATCAAAAAGATGAAAAAGCATGAAAAGGAGTAAAATGCCATCCAAATACACTCCTTTGATGAAAAAAGAGGTGAACATGTGTGTGCGTGCGTGCCTCTAATTCCATCCAGAGACACTCCTTTGATGAAAAAAGAGGTGAACATGTGTGTGCGTGCGTGCCTCTAATTCCATCCAAAGACACTCCTTTGATGAAAAAAGAGGTGAACATGTGTGTGCGTGCGTGCCTCTTATTCCATCCAAAGACACGCCTTTGATGAAAAAAGAGGTGAAAATGCATGAAAACGGTGAAAAAGCATGAAAATGAAAAAAAAATGCTTGTGCCACTGGGTCTCATACGGTGCCCTGGGTCATGTGAGCGGGTCAAACCGCCTTGAATTTCATTCAAATACACTCATTTGATAAAAAGAGTAAAAATGCATGAAAACGACTAAAGATCATGAAAATGGATAAAATGCCTGTGCCACTGTGTATAATATGATGTCATGGGTCACCTGAGTGGGTCAAACTGTGTTGTGTTGTGTTGTCCTTGCGAATGGAGTACCAGGGGTCCTTGCGAAAATATGACAGAGTGTGAAATGGAGTACCAGGGGAGCAAAAAGAAGAAGGGTGAAAAAAGAGGTAAAATGCATGAAAACTGTGAAAAAGCATGAAAATGAATAAAATGCGGGTCACATTATTCATAATATATGCCCCTGAAGCCCATAATACTTCCATGGGAACATGTCAGTGGAGCCTCCAGGCTGAGACTGATTCTACCCGAGGATGAAGCCTTACTTTCGGGTAAAAGTAGTCAGGCAGAGTGCCTGGATCATGGCCGAGAAAAACAAACACATGCACCACACACATTGGGGTCTATATTCCCCTGAAAGTTGTAAGACTCTGGATGAAAAAATGCCACCTCAGCCTCAAACCAGACACTGGCTGATTCTACCCGAGGACGAAGCCTTATTTTCGGGTAAAAGTAGTCAGGCAGAGTGCCTGAATCAAAAAGATGAAAAAGCATGAAAAGGAGTAAAATGCCATCCAAATACACTCCTTTGATGAAAAAAGAGGTGAACATGTGTGTGCGTGCGTGCCTCTAATTCCATCCAGAGACACTCCTTTGATGAAAAAAGAGGTGAACATGTGTGTGCGTGCGTGCCTCTAATTCCATCCAAAGACACGCCTTTGATGAAAAAAGAGGTTGAAAATGCATGAAAACGGTGAAAAAGCATGAAAATGAAAAAAAAATGCTTGTGCCACTGGGTCTCATACGGTGCCCTGGGTCATGTGAGCGGGTCAAACCGCCTTGAATTTCATTCAAATACACTCATTTGATAAAAAGAGTAAAAATGCATGAAAACGACTAAAAATCATGAAAATGGATAAAATGCCTGTGCCACTGTGTATAATATGATGTCATGGGTCACCTGAGTGGGTCAAACTGTGTTTTGTTGTGTTGTCCTTGCGAATGGAGTACCAGGGGTGCGAGGCTGTCCTTGCGAAAATATGACAGAGTGTGAAATGGAGTACAAGGGGAGCAAAAAGAAGAAGGGGGAAAAAAGAGGTAAAATGCATGAAAACTGTGAAAAAGCATGAAAATGAATAAAATGAGGGTCACATTATTCATAATTTATGCCCCTGAAGCCCATAATACTTCCATGGGAACATGTCAGTGGAGCCTCCAGGCTGAGACTGATTCTACCCGAGGATGAAGCCTTACTTTCGGGTAAAAGTAGTCAGGCAGAGTGCCTGGATCATGGCCGAGAAAAACAAACACATGCACCACACACATTGGGGTCTATATTCCCCTGAAAGTTGTAAGACTCTGGATGAAAAAATGCCACCTCAGCCTCAAACCAGACACTGGCTGATTCTACCCGAGGACGAAGCCTTATTTTCGGGTAAAAGTAGTCAGGCAGAGTGCCTGAATCAAAAAGATGAAAAAGCATGAAAAGGAGTAAAATGCCATCCAAATACACTCCTTTGATGAAAAAAGAGGTGAACATGTGTGTGCGTGCGTGCCTCTAATTCCATCCAAAGACACGCCTTTGATGAAAAAAGAGGTGAAAATGCATGAAAACGGTGAAAAAGCATGAAAATGAAAAAAAAATGCTTGTGCCACTGGGTCTCATACGGTGCCCTGGGTCATGTGAGCGGGTCAAACCGCCTTGAATTTCATTCAAATACACTCATTTGATAAAAAGAGTAAAAATGCATGAAAACGACTAAAGATCATGAAAATGGATAAAATGCCTGTGCCACTGTGTATAATATGATGTCATGGGTCACCTGAGTGGGTCAAACTGTGTTGTGTTGTGTTGTCCTTGCGAATGGAGTACCAGGGGTCCTTGCGAAAATATGACAGAGTGTGAAATGGAGTACCAGGGGAGCAAAAAGAAGAAGGGTGAAAAAAGAGGTAAAATGCATGAAAACTGTGAAAAAGCATGAAAATGAATAAAATGCGGGTCACATTATTCATAATATATGCCCCTGAAGCCCATAATACTTCCATGGGAACATGTCAGTGGAGCCTCCAGGCTGAGACTGATTCTACCCGAGGATGAAGCCTTACTTTCGGGTAAAAGTAGTCAGGCAGAGTGCCTGGATCATGGCCGAGAAAAACAAACACATGCACCACACACATTGGGGTCTATATTCCCCTGAAAGTTGTAAGACTCTGGATGAAAAAATGCCACCTCAGCCTCAAACCAGACACTGGCTGATTCTACCCGAGGACGAAGCCTTATTTTCGGGTAAAAGTAGTCAGGCAGAGTGCCTGAATCAAAAAGATGAAAAAGCATGAAAAGGAGTAAAATGCCATCCAAATACACTCCTTTGATGAAAAAAGAGGTGAACATGTGTGTGCGTGCGTGCCTCTAATTCCATCCAGAGACACTCCTTTGATGAAAAAAGAGGTGAACATGTGTGTGCGTGCGTGCCTCTAATTCCATCCAAAGACACGCCTTTGATGAAAAAAGAGGTTGAAAATGCATGAAAACGGTGAAAAAGCATGAAAATGAAAAAAAAATGCTTGTGCCACTGGGTCTCATACGGTGCCCTGGGTCATGTGAGCGGGTCAAACCGCCTTGAATTTCATTCAAATACACTCATTTGATAAAAAGAGTAAAAATGCATGAAAACGACTAAAAATCATGAAAATGGATAAAATGCCTGTGCCACTGTGTATAATATGATGTCATGGGTCACCTGAGTGGGTCAAACTGTGTTGTGTTGTGTTGTCCTTGCAAATGGAGTACCAGGGGTGCGAGGCTGTCCTTGCGAAAATATGACAGAGTGTGAAATGGAGTACCAGGGGAGCAAAAAGAAGAAGGGGGAAAAAAGAGGTAAAATGCATGAAAACTGTGAAAAAGCATGAAAATGAATAAAATGCGGGTCACATTATTCATAATATATGCCCCTGAAGCCCATAATACTTCCATGGGAACATGTCAGTGGAGCCTCCAGGCTGAGACTGATTCTACCCGAGGATGAAGCCTTACTTTCGGGTAAAAGTAGTCAGGCAGAGTGCCTGGATCATGGCCGAGAAAAACAAACACATGCACCACACACATTGGGGTCTATATTCCCCTGAAAGTTGTAAGACTCTGGATGAAAAAATGCCACCTCAGCCTCAAACCAGACACTGGCTGATTCTACCCAAGGACGAAGCCTTATTTTCGGGTAAAAGTAGTCAGGCAGAGTGCCTGAATCAAAAAGATGAAAAAGCATGAAAAGGAGTAAAATGCCATCCAAATACACTCCTTTGATGAAAAAAGAGGTGAACATGTGTGTGCGTGCGTGCCTCTAATTCCATCCAGAGACACTCCTTTGATGAAAAAAGAGGTGAACATGTGTGTGCGTGCGTGCCTCTAATTCCATCCAAAGACACGCCTTTGATGAAAAAAGAGGTGAAAATGCATGAAAACGGTGAAAAAGCATGAAAATGAAAAAAAAATGCTTGTGCCACTGGGTCTCATACGGTGCCCTGGGTCATGTGAGCGGGTCAAACCGCCTTGAATTTCATTCAAATACACTCATTTGATAAAAAGAGTAAAAATGCATGAAAACGACTAAAGATCATGAAAATGGATAAAATGCCTGTGCCACTGTGTATAATATGATGTCATGGGTCACCTGAGTGGGTCAAACTGTGTTGTGTTGTGTTGTCCTTGCGAATGGAGTACCAGGGGTCCTTGCGAAAATATGACAGAGTGTGAAATGGAGTACCAGGGGAGCAAAAAGAAGAAGGGTGAAAAAAGAGGTAAAATGCATGAAAACTGTGAAAAAGCATGAAAATGAATAAAATGCGGGTCACATTATTCATAATATATGCCCCTGAAGCCCATAATACTTCCATGGGAACATGTCAGTGGAGCCTCCAGGCTGAGACTGATTCTACACGAGGATGAAGCCTTACTTTCGGGTAAAAGTAGTCAGGTAGAGTGCCTGGATCATGGCCGAGAAAAACAAACACATGCACCACACACATTGGGGTCTATATTCCCCTGAAAGTTGTAAGACTCTGGATGAAAAAATGCCACCTCAGCCTCAAACCAGACACTGGCTGATTCTACCCGAGGACGAAGCCTTATTTTCGGGTAAAAGTAGTCAGGCAGAGTGCCTGAATCAAAAAGATGAAAAAGCATGAAAAGGAGTAAAATGCCATCCAAATACACTCCTTTGATGAAAAAAGAGGTGAACATGTGTGTGCGTGCGTGCCTCTAATTCCATCCAGAGACACTCCTTTGATGAAAAAAGAGGTGAACCTGTGTGTGCGTGCGTGCCTCTAATTCCATCCAAAGACACTCCTTTGATGAAAAAAGAGGTGAACATGTGTGTGCGTGCGTGCCTCTAATTCCATCCAAAGACACGCCTTTGATGAAAAAAGAGGTGAAAATGCATGAAAACGGTGAAAAAGCATGAAAATGAAAAAAAAATGCTTGTGCCACTGGGTCTCATACGGTGCCCTGGGTCATGTGAGCGGGTCAAACCGCCTTGAATTTCATTCAAATACACTCATTTGATAAAAAGAGTAAAAATGCATGAAAACGACTAAAGATCATGAAAATGGATAAAATGCCTGTGCCACTGTGTATAATATGATGTCATGGGTCACCTGAGTGGGTCAAACTGTGTTGTGTTGTGTTGTCCTTGCGAATGGAGTACCAGGGGTCCTTGCGAAAATATGACAGAGTGTGAAATGGAGTACCAGGGGAGCAAAAAGAAGAAGGGTGAAAAAAGAGGTAAAATGCATGAAAACTGTGAAAAAGCATGAAAATGAATAAAATGCGGGTCACATTATTCATAATATATGCCCCTGAAGCCCATAATACTTCCATGGGAACATGTCAGTGGAGCCTCCAGGCTGAGACTGATTCTACCCGAGGATGAAGCCTTACTTTCGGGTAAAAGTAGTCAGGCAGAGTGCCTGGATCATGGCCGAGAAAAACAAACACATGCACCACACACATTGGGGTCTATATTCCCCTGAAAGTTGTAAGACTCTGGATGAAAAAATGCCACCTCAGCCTCAAACCAGACACTGGCTGATTCTACCCGAGGACGAAGCCTTATTTTCGGGTAAAAGTAGTCAGGCAGAGTGCCTGAATCAAAAAGATGAAAAAGCATGAAAAGGAGTAAAATGCCATCCAAATACACTCCTTTGATGAAAAAAGAGGTGAACATGTGTGTGCGTGCGTGCCTCTAATTCCATCCAGAGACACTCCTTTGATGAAAAAAGAGGTGAACATGTGTGTGCGTGCGTGCCTCTAATTCCATCCAAAGACACGCCTTTGATGAAAAAAGAGGTTGAAAATGCATGAAAACGGTGAAAAAGCATGAAAATGAAAAAAAAATGCTTGTGCCACTGGGTCTCATACGGTGCCCTGGGTCATGTGAGCGGGTCAAACCGCCTTGAATTTCTTTCAAATACACTCATTTGATAAAAAGAGTAAAAATGCATGAAAACGACTAAAAATCATGAAAATGGATAAAATGCCTGTGCCACTGTGTATAATATGATGTCATGGGTCACCTGAGTGGGTCAAACTGTGTTGTGTTGTGTTGTCCTTGCGAATGGAGTACCAGGGGTCCTTGCGAAAATATGACAGTGTGAAATGGAGTACCAGGGGAGCAAAAAGAAGAAGGGTGAAAAAAGAGGTAAAATGCATGAAAACTGTGAAAAAGCATGAAAATGAATAAAATGCGGGTCACATTATTCATAATATATGCCCCTGAAGCCCATAATACTTCCATGGGAACATGTCAGTGGAGCCTCCAGGCTGAGACTGATTCTACCCGAGGATGAAGCCTTACTTTCGGGTAAAAGTAGTCAGGCAGAGTGCCTGGATCATGGCCGAGAAAAACAAACACATGCACCACACACATTGGGGTCTATATTCCCCTGAAAGTTGTAAGACTCTGGATGAAAAAATGCCACCTCAGCCTCAAACCAGACACTGGCTGATTCTACCCGAGGACGAAGCCTTATTTTCGGGTAAAAGTAGTCAGGCAGAGTGCCTGAATCAAAAAGATGAAAAAGCATGAAAAGGAGTAAAATGCCATCCAAATACACTCCTTTGATGAAAAAAGAGGTGAACATGTGTGTGCGTGCGTGCCTCTAATTCCATCCAGAGACACTCCTTTGATGAAAAAAGAGGTGAACATGTGTGTGCGTGCGTGCCTCTAATTCCATCCAAAGACACGCCTTTGATGAAAAAAGAGGTTGAAAATGCATGAAAACGGTGAAAAAGCATGAAAATGAAAAAAAAATGCTTGTGCCACTGGGTCTCATACGGTGCCCTGGGTCATGTGAGCGGGTCAAACCGCCTTGAATTTCTTTCAAATACACTCATTTGATAAAAAGAGTAAAAATGCATGAAAACGACTAAAAATCATGAAAATGGATAAAATGCCTGTGCCACTGTGTATAATATGATGTCATGGGTCACCTGAGTGGGTCAAACTGTGTTGTGTTGTGTTGTCCTTGCGAATGGAGTACCAGGGGTCCTTGCGAAAATATGACAGTGTGAAATGGAGTACCAGGGGAGCAAAAAGAAGAAGGGTGAAAAAAGAGGTAAAATGCATGAAAACTGTGAAAAAGCATGAAAATGAATAAAATGCGGGTCACATTATTCATAATATATGCCCCTGAAGCCCATAATACTTCCATGGGAACATGTCAGTGGAGCCTCCAGGCTGAGACTGATTCTACCCGAGGATGAAGCCTTACTTTCGGGTAAAAGTAGTCAGGCAGAGTGCCTGGATCATGGCCGAGAAAAACAAACACATGCACCACACACATTGGGGTCTATATTCCCCTGAAAGTTGTAAGACTCTGGATGAAAAAATGCCACCTCAGCCTCAAACCAGACACTGGCTGATTCTACCCGAGGACGAAGCCTTATTTTCGGGTAAAAGTAGTCAGGCAGAGTGCCTGAATCAAAAAGATGAAAAAGCATGAAAAGGAGTAAAATGCCATCCAAATACACTCCTTTGATGAAAAAAGAGGTGAACATGTGTGTGCGTGCGTGCCTCTAATTCCATCCAGAGACACTCCTTTGATGAAAAAAGAGGTGAACATGTGTGTGCGTGCGTGCCTCTAATTCCATCCAAAGACACGCCTTTGATGAAAAAAGAGGTTGAAAATGCATGAAAACGGTGAAAAAGCATGAAAATGAAAAAAAAAATGCTTGTGCCACTGGGTCTCATACGGTGCCCTGGGTCATGTGAGCGGGTCAAACCGCCTTGAATTTCATTCAAATACACTCATTTGATAAAAAGAGTAAAAATGCATGAAAACGACTAAAAATCATGAAAATGGATAAAATGCCTGTGCCACTGTGTATAATATGATGTCATGGGTCACCTGAGTGGGTCAAACTGTGTTGTGTTGTGTTGTCCTTGCGAATGGAGTACCAGGGGTCCTTGCGAAAATATGACAGAGTGTGAAATGGAGTACCAGGGGAGCAAAAAGAAGAAGGGTGAAAAAAGAGGTAAAATGCATGAAAACTGTGAAAAAGCATGAAAATGAATAAAATGCGGGTCACATTATTCATAATATATGCCCCTGAAGCCCATAATACTTCCATGGGAACATGTCAGTGGAGCCTCCAGGCTGAGACTGATTCTACCCGAGGATGAAGCCTTACTTTCGGGTAAAAGTAGTCAGGCAGAGTGCCTGGATCATGGCCGAGAAAAACAAACACATGCACCACACACATTGGGGTCTATATTCCCCTGAAAGTTGTAAGACTCTGGATGAAAAAATGCCACCTCAGCCTCAAACCAGACACTGGCTGATTCTACCCGAGGACGAAGCCTTATTTTCGGGTAAAAGTAGTCAGGCAGAGTGCCTGAATCAAAAAGATGAAAAAGCATGAAAAGGAGTAAAATGCCATCCAAATACACTCCTTTGATGAAAAAAGAGGTGAACATGTGTGTGCGTGCGTGCCTCTAATTCCATCCAGAGACACTCCTTTGATGAAAAAAGAGGTGAACATGTGTGTGCGTGCGTGCCTCTAATTCCATCCAAAGACACGCCTTTGATGAAAAAAGAGGTGAAAATGCATGAAAACGGTGAAAAAGCATGAAAATGAAAAAAAAATGCTTGTGCCACTGGGTCTCATACGGTGCCCTGGGTCATGTGAGCGGGTCAAACCGCCTTGAATTTCATTCAAATACACTCATTTGATAAAAAGAGTAAAAATGCATGAAAACGACTAAAAATCATGAAAATGGATAAAATGCCTGTGCCACTGTGTATAATATGATGTCATGGGTCACCTGAGTGGGTCAAACTGTGTTGTGTTGTGTTGTCCTTGCGAATGGAGTACCAGGGGTCCTTGCGAAAATATGACAGAGTGTGAAATGGAGTACCAGGGGAGCAAAAAGAAGAAGGGTGAAAAAAGAGGTAAAATGCATGAAAACTGTGAAAAAGCATGAAAATGAATAAAATGCGGGTCACATTATTCATAATATATGCCCCTGAAGCCCATAATACTTCCATGGGAACATGTCAGTGGAGCCTCCAGGCTGAGACTGATTCTACCCGAGGATGAAGCCTTACTTTCGGGTAAAAGTAGTCAGGCAGAGTGCCTGGATCATGGCCGAGAAAAACAAACACATGCACCACACACATTGGGGTCTATATTCCCCTGAAAGTTGTAAGACTCTGGATGAAAAAATGCCACCTCATTCTCAAACCAGACACTGGCTGATTCTACCCGAGGACGAAGCCTTATTTTCGGGTAAAAGTAGTCAGGCAGAGTGCCTGAATCAAAAAGATGAAAAAGCATGAAAAGGAGTAAAATGCCATCCAAATACACTCCTTTGATGAAAAAAGAGGTGAACATGTGTGTGCGTGCGTGCCTCTAATTCCATCCAGAGACACTCCTTTGATGAAAAAAGAGGTGAACATGTGTGTGCGTGCGTGCCTCTAATTCCATCCAAAGACACGCCTTTGATGAAAAAAGAGGTTGAAAATGCATGAAAACGGTGAAAAAGCATGAAAATGAAAAAAAAATGCTTGTGCCACTGGGTCTCATACGGTGCCCTGGGTCATGTGAGCGGGTCAAACCGCCTTGAATTTCATTCAAATACACTCATTTGATAAAAAGAGTAAAAATGCATGAAAACGACTAAAAATCATGAAAATGGATAAAATGCCTGTGCCACTGTGTATAATATGATGTCATGGGTCACCTGAGTGGGTCAAACTGTGTTGTGTTGTGTTGTCCTTGCGAATGGAGTACCAGGGGTGCGAGGCTGTCCTTGCGAAAATATGACAGAGTGTGAAATGGAGTACCAGGGGAGCAAAAAGAAGAAGGGGGAAAAAAGAGGTAAAATGCATGAAAACTGTAAAAAAGCATGAAAATGAATAAAATGCGGGTCACATTATTCATAATATATGCCCCTGAAGCCCATAATACTTCCATGGGAACATGTCAGTGGAGCCTCCAGGCTGAGACTGATTCTACCCGAGGATGAAGCCTTACTTTCGGGTAAAAGTAGTCAGGCAGAGTGCCTGGATCATGGCCGAGAAAAACAAACACATGCACCACACACATTGGGGTCTATATTCCCCTGAAAGTTGTAAGACTCTGGATGAAAAAATGCCACCTCAGCCTCAAACCAGACACTGGCTGATTCTACCCGAGGACGAAGCCTTATTTTCGGGTAAAAGTAGTCAGGCAGAGTGCCTGAATCAAAAAGATGAAAAAGCATGAAAAGGAGTAAAATGCCATCCAAATACACTCCTTTGATGAAAAAAGAGGTGAACATGTGTGTGCGTGCGTGCCTCTAATTCCATCCAGAGACACTCCTTTGATGAAAAAAGAGGTGAACATGTGTGTGCGTGCGTGCCTCTAATTCCATCCAAAGACACGCCTTTGATGAAAAAAGAGGTGAAAATGCATGAAAACGGTGAAAAAGCATGAAAATGAAAAAAAAATTCTTGTGCAACTGGGTCTCATACAGTGCCCTGGGTCATGTGAGCGGGTCAAACCGCCTTGAATTTCATTCAAATACACTCATTTGATAAAAAGAGTAAAAATGCATGAAAACGACTAAAGATCATGAAAATGGATAAAATGCCTGTGCCACTGTGTATAATATGATGTCATGGGTCACCTGAGTGGGTCAAACTGTGTTGTGTTGTGTTGTCCTTGCGAATGGAGTACCAGGGGTCCTTGCGAAAATATGACAGAGTGTGAAATGGAGTACCAGGGGAGCAAAAAGAAGAAGGGTGAAAAAAGAGGTAAAATGCATGAAAACTGTGAAAAAGCATGAAAATGAATAAAATGCGGGTCACATTATTCATAATATATGCCCCTGAAGCCCATAATACTTCCATGGGAACATGTCAGTGGAGCCTCCAGGCTGAGACTGATTCTACACGAGGATGAAGCCTTACTTTCGGGTAAAAGTAGTCAGGTAGAGTGCCTGGATCATGGCCGAGAAAAACAAACACATGCACCACACACATTGGGGTCTATATTCCCCTGAAAGTTGTAAGACTCTGGATGAAAAAATGCCACCTCAGCCTCAAACCAGACACTGGCTGATTCTACCCGAGGACGAAGCCTTATTTTCGGGTAAAAGTAGTCAGGCAGAGTGCCTGAATCAAAAAGATGAAAAAGCATGAAAAGGAGTAAAATGCCATCCAAATACACTCCTTTGATGAAAAAAGAGGTGAACATGTGTGTGCGTGCGTGCCCCTAATTCCATCCAGAGACACTCCTTTGATGAAAAAAGAGGTGAACATGTGTGTGCGTGCGTGCCTCTAATTCCATCCAAAGACACTCCTTTGATGAAAAAAGAGGTGAACATGTGTGTGCGTGCGTGCCTCTAATTCCATCCAAAGACACGCCTTTGATGAAAAAAGAGGTGAAAATGCATGAAAACGGTGAAAAAGCATGAAAATGAAAAAAAAATGCTTGTGCCACTGGGTCTCATACGGTGCCCTGGGTCATGTGAGCGGGTCAAACCGCCTTGAATTTCATTCAAATACACTAATTTGATAAAAAGAGTAAAAATGCATGAAAACGACTAAAGATCATGAAAATGGATAAAATGCCTGTGCCACTGTGTATAATATGATGTCATGGGTCACCTGAGTGGGTCAAACTGTGTTGTGTTGTGTTGTCCTTGCGAATGGAGTACCAGGGGTCCTTGCGAAAATATGACAGAGTGTGAAATGGAGTACCAGGGGAGCAAAAAGAAGAAGGGTGAAAAAAGAGGTAAAATGCATGAAAACTGTGAAAAAGCATGAAAATGAATAAAATGCGGGTCACATTATTCATAATATATGCCCCTGAAGCCCATAATACTTCCATGGGAACATGTCAGTGGAGCCTCCAGGCTGAGACTGATTCTACCCGAGGATGAAGCCTTACTTTCGGGTAAAAGTAGTCAGGCAGAGTGCCTGGATCATGGCCGAGAAAAACAAACACATGCACCACACACATTGGGGTCTATATTCCCCTGAAAGTTGTAAGACTCTGGATGAAAAAATGCCACCTCAGCCTCAAACCAGACACTGGCTGATTCTACCCGAGGACGAAGCCTTATTTTCGGGTAAAAGTAGTCAGGCAGAGTGCCTGAATCAAAAAGATGAAAAAGCATGAAAAGGAGTAAAATGCCATCCAAATACACTCCTTTGATGAAAAAAGAGGTGAACATGTGTGTGCGTGCGTGCCTCTAATTCCATCCAGAGACACTCCTTTGATGAAAAAAGAGGTGAACATGTGTGTGCGTGCGTGCCTCTAATTCCATCCAAAGACACGCCTTTGATGAAAAAAGAGGTTGAAAATGCATGAAAACGGTGAAAAAGCATGAAAATGAAAAAAAAATGCTTGTGCCACTGGGTCTCATACGGTGCCCTGGGTCATGTGAGCGGGTCAAACCGCCTTGAATTTCTTTCAAATACACTCATTTGATAAAAAGAGTAAAAATGCATGAAAACGACTAAAAATCATGAAAATGGATAAAATGCCTGTGCCACTGTGTATAATATGATGTCATGGGTCACCTGAGTGGGTCAAACTGTGTTGTGTTGTGTTGTCCTTGCGAATGGAGTACCAGGGGTCCTTGCGAAAATATGACAGTGTGAAATGGAGTACCAGGGGAGCAAAAAGAAGAAGGGTGAAAAAAGAGGTAAAATGCATGAAAACTGTGAAAAAGCATGAAAATGAATAAAATGCGGGTCACATTATTCATAATATATGCCCCTGAAGCCCATAATACTTCCATGGGAACATGTCAGTGGAGCCTCCAGGCTGAGACTGATTCTACCCGAGGATGAAGCCTTACTTTCGGGTAAAAGTAGTCAGGCAGAGTGCCTGGATCATGGCCGAGAAAAACAAACACATGCACCACACACATTGGGGTCTATATTCCCCTGAAAGTTGTAAGACTCTGGATGAAAAAATGCCACCTCAGCCTCAAACCAGACACTGGCTGATTCTACCCGAGGACGAAGCCTTATTTTCGGGTAAAAGTAGTCAGGCAGAGTGCCTGAATCAAAAAGATGAAAAAGCATGAAAAGGAGTAAAATGCCATCCAAATACACTCCTTTGATGAAAAAAGAGGTGAACATGTGTGTGCGTGCGTGCCTCTAATTCCATCCAGAGACACTCCTTTGATGAAAAAAGAGGTGAACATGTGTGTGCGTGCGTGCCTCTAATTCCATCCAAAGACACGCCTTTGATGAAAAAAGAGGTTGAAAATGCATGAAAACGGTGAAAAAGCATGAAAATGAAAAAAAAAATGCTTGTGCCACTGGGTCTCATACGGTGCCCTGGGTCATGTGAGCGGGTCAAACCGCCTTGAATTTCATTCAAATACACTCATTTGATAAAAAGAGTAAAAATGCATGAAAACGACTAAAAATCATGAAAATGGATAAAATGCCTGTGCCACTGTGTATAATATGATGTCATGGGTCACCTGAGTGGGTCAAACTGTGTTGTGTTGTGTTGTCCTTGCGAATGGAGTACCAGGGGTCCTTGCGAAAATATGACAGAGTGTGAAATGGAGTACCAGGGGAGCAAAAAGAAGAAGGGTGAAAAAAGAGGTAAAATGCATGAAAACTGTGAAAAAGCATGAAAATGAATAAAATGCGGGTCACATTATTCATAATATATGCCCCTGAAGCCCATAATACTTCCATGGGAACATGTCAGTGGAGCCTCCAGGCTGAGACTGATTCTACCCGAGGATGAAGCCTTACTTTCGGGTAAAAGTAGTCAGGCAGAGTGCCTGGATCATGGCCTAGAAAAACAAACACATGCACCACACACATTGGGGTCTATATTCCCCTGAAAGTTGTAAGACTCTGGATGAAAAAATGCCACCTCAGCCTCAAACCAGACACTGGCTGATTCTACCCGAGGACGAAGCCTTATTTTCGGGTAAAAGTAGTCAGGCAGAGTGCCTGAATCAAAAAGATGAAAAAGCATGAAAAGGAGTAAAATGCCATCCAAATACACTCCTTTGATGAAAAAAGAGGTGAACATGTGTGTGCGTGCGTGCCTCTAATTCCATCCAGAGACACTCCTTTGATGAAAAAAGAGGTGAACATGTGTGTGCGTGCGTGCCTCTAATTCCATCCAAAGACACGCCTTTGATGAAAAAAGAGGTGAAAATGCATGAAAACGGTGAAAAAGCATGAAAATGAAAAAAAAATGCTTGTGCCACTGGGTCTCATACGGTGCCCTGGGTCATGTGAGCGGGTCAAACCGCCTTGAATTTCATTCAAATACACTCATTTGATAAAAAGAGTAAAAATGCATGAAAACGACTAAAAATCATGAAAATGGATAAAATGCCTGTGCCACTGTGTATAATATGATGTCATGGGTCACCTGAGTGGGTCAAACTGTGTTGTGTTGTGTTGTCCTTGCGAATGGAGTACCAGGGGTCCTTGCGAAAATATGACAGAGTGTGAAATGGAGTACCAGGGGAGCAAAAAGAAGAAGGGTGAAAAAAGAGGTAAAATGCATGAAAACTGTGAAAAAGCATGAAAATGAATAAAATGCGGGTCACATTATTCATAATATATGCCCCTGAAGCCCATAATACTTCCATGGGAACATGTCAGTGGAGCCTCCAGGCTGAGACTGATTCTACCCGAGGATGAAGCCTTACTTTCGGGTAAAAGTAGTCAGGCAGAGTGCCTGGATCATGGCCGAGAAAAACAAACACATGCACCACACACATTGGGGTCTATATTCCCCTGAAAGTTGTAAGACTCTGGATGAAAAAATGCCACCTCATTCTCAAACCAGACACTGGCTGATTCTACCCGAGGACGAAGCCTTATTTTCGGGTAAAAGTAGTCAGGCAGAGTGCCTGAATCAAAAAGATGAAAAAGCATGAAAAGGAGTAAAATGCCATCCAAATACACTCCTTTGATGAAAAAAGAGGTGAACATGTGTGTGCGTGCGTGCCTCTAATTCCATCCAGAGACACTCCTTTGATGAAAAAAGAGGTGAACATGTGTGTGCGTGCGTGCCTCTAATTCCATCCAAAGACACGCCTTTGATGAAAAAAGAGGTTGAAAATGCATGAAAACGGTGAAAAAGCATGAAAATGAAAAAAAAATGCTTGTGCCACTGGGTCTCATACGGTGCCCTGGGTCATGTGAGCGGGTCAAACCGCCTTGAATTTCATTCAAATACACTCATTTGATAAAAAGAGTAAAAATGCATGAAAACGACTAAAAATCATGAAAATGGATAAAATGCCTGTGCCACTGTGTATAATATGATGTCATGGGTCACCTGAGTGGGTCAAACTGTGTTGTGTTGTGTTGTCCTTGCGAATGGAGTACCAGGGGTCCTTGCGAAAATATGACAGAGTGTGAAATGGAGTACCAGGGGAGCAAAAAGAAGAAGGGTGAAAAAAGAGGTAAAATGCATGAAAACTGTGAAAAAGCATGAAAATGAATAAAATGCGGGTCACATTATTCATAATATATGCCCCTGAAGCCCATAATACTTCCATGGGAACATGTCAGTGGAGCCTCCAGGCTGAGACTGATTCTACACGAGGATGAAGCCTTACTTTCGGGTAAAAGTAGTCAGGTAGAGTGCCTGGATCATGGCCGAGAAAAACAAACACATGCACCACACACATTGGGGTCTATATTCCCCTGAAAGTTGTAAGACTCTGGATGAAAAAATGCCACCTCAGCCTCAAACCAGACACTGGCTGATTCTACCCGAGGACGAAGCCTTATTTTCGGGTAAAAGTAGTCAGGCAGAGTGCCTGAATCAAAAAGATGAAAAAGCATGAAAAGGAGTAAAATGCCATCCAAATACACTCCTTTGATGAAAAAAGAGGTGAACATGTGTGTGCGTGCGTGCCTCTAATTCCATCCAGAGACACTCCTTTGATGAAAAAAGAGGTGAACATGTGTGTGCGTGCGTGCCTCTAATTCCATCCAAAGACACTCCTTTGATGAAAAAGAGGTGAACATGTGTGTGCGTGCGTGCCTCTAATTCCATCCAAGACACGCCTTTGATGAAAAAAGAGGTGAAAATGCATGAAAACGGTGAAAAAGCATGAAAATGAAAAAAAATGCTTGTGCCACTGGGTCTCATACGGTGCCCTGGTCATGTGAGCGGGTCAAACCGCCTTGAATTTCATTCAAATACACTCATTTGATAAAAAGAGTAAAAATGCATGAAAACGACTAAAGATCATGAAAATGGATAAAATGCCTGTGCCACTGTGTATAATATGATGTCATGGGTCACCTGAGTGGGTCAAACTGTGTTGTGTTGTGTTGTCCTTGCGAATGGAGTACCAGGGGTCCTTGCGAAAATATGACAGAGTGTGAAATGGAGTACCAGGGAGCAAAAAGAAGAAGGGTGAAAAAAGAGGTAAAATGCATGAAAACTGTGAAAAAGCATGAAAATGAATAAAATGCGGGTCACATTATTCATAATATATTCCCTGAAGCCCATAATACTTCCATGGGAACATGTCAGTGGAGCCTCCAGGCTGAGACTGATTCTACCCGAGGATGAAGCCTTACTTTCGGGTAAAAGTAGTCAGGCAGAGTGCCTGGATCATGGCCGAGAAAAACAAACACATGCACCACACACATTGGGGTCTATATTCCCCTGAAAGTTGTAAGACTCTGGATGAAAAAATGCCACCTCAGCCTCAAACCAGACACTGGCTGATTCTACCCGAGGACGAAGCCTTATTTTCGGGTAAAAGTAGTCAGGCAGAGTGCCTGAATCAAAAAGATGAAAAAGCATGAAAAGGAGTAAAATGCCATCCAAATACACTCCTTTGATGAAAAAAGAGGTGAACATGTGTGTGCGTGCGTGCCTCTAATTCCATCCAGAGACACTCCTTTGATGAAAAAAGAGGTGAACATGTGTGTGCGTGCGTGCCTCTAATTCCATCCAAAGACACGCCTTTGATGAAAAAAGAGGTTGAAAATGCATGAAAACGGTGAAAAAGCATGAAAATGAAAAAAAAATGCTTGTGCCACTGGGTCTCATACGGTGCCCTGGGTCATGTGAGCGGGTCAAACCGCCTTGAATTTCTTTCAAATACACTCATTTGATAAAAAGAGTAAAAATGCATGAAAACGACTAAAAATCATGAAAATGGATAAAATGCCTGTGCCACTGTGTATAATATGATGTCATGGGTCACCTGAGTGGGTCAAACTGTGTTGTGTTGTGTTGTCCTTGCGAATGGAGTACCAGGGGTCCTTGCGAAAATATGACAGTGTGAAATGGAGTACCAGGGGAGCAAAAAGAAGAAGGGTGAAAAAAGAGGTAAAATGCATGAAAACTGTGAAAAAGCATGAAAATGAATAAAATGCGGGTCACATTATTCATAATATATGCCCCTGAAGCCCATAATACTTCCATGGGAACATGTCAGTGGAGCCTCCAGGCTGAGACTGATTCTACCCGAGGATGAAGCCTTACTTTCGGGTAAAAGTAGTCAGGCAGAGTGCCTGGATCATGGCCGAGAAAAACAAACACATGCACCACACACATTGGGGTCTATATTCCCCTGAAAGTTGTAAGACTCTGGATGAAAAAATGCCACCTCATTCTCAAACCAGACACTGGCTGATTCTACCCGAGGACGAAGCCTTATTTTCGGGTAAAAGTAGTCAGGCAGAGTGCCTGAATCAAAAAGATGAAAAAGCATGAAAAGGAGTAAAATGCCATCCAAATACACTCCTTTGATGAAAAAAGAGGTGAACATGTGTGTGCGTGCGTGCCTCTAATTCCATCCAGAGACACTCCTTTGATGAAAAAAGAGGTGAACATGTGTGTGCGTGCGTGCCTCTAATTCCATCCAAAGACACGCCTTTGATGAAAAAAGAGGTTGAAAATGCATGAAAACGGTGAAAAAGCATGAAAATGAAAAAAAAATGCTTGTGCCACTGGGTCTCATACGGTGCCCTGGGTCATGTGAGCGGGTCAAACCGCCTTGAATTTCATTCAAATACACTCATTTGATAAAAAGAGTAAAAATGCATGAAAACGACTAAAAATCATGAAAATGGATAAAATGCCTGTGCCACTGTGTATAATATGATGTCATGGGTCACCTGAGTGGGTCAAACTGTGTTGTGTTGTGTTGTCCTTGCGAATGGAGTACCAGGGGTCCTTGCGAAAATATGACAGAGTGTGAAATGGAGTACCAGGGGAGCAAAAAGAAGAAGGGTGAAAAAAGAGGTAAAATGCATGAAAACTGTGAAAAAGCATGAAAATGAATAAAATGCGGGTCACATTATTCATAATATATGCCCCTGAAGCCCATAATACTTCCATGGGAACATGTCAGTGGAGCCTCCAGGCTGAGACTGATTCTACCCGAGGATGAAGCCTTACTTTCGGGTAAAAGTAGTCAGGCAGAGTGCCTGGATCATGGCCGAGAAAAACAAACACATGCACCACACACATTGGGGTCTATATTCCCCTGAAAGTTGTAAGACTCTGGATGAAAAAATGCCACCTCAGCCTCAAACCAGACACTGGCTGATTCTACCCGAGGACGAAGCCTTATTTTCGGGTAAAAGTAGTCAGGCAGAGTGCCTGAATCAAAAAGATGAAAAAGCATGAAAAGGAGTAAAATGCCATCCAAATACACTCCTTTGATGAAAAAAGAGGTCAACATGTGTGTGCGTGCGTGCCTCTAATTCCATCCAGAGACACTCCTTTGATGAAAAAAGAGGTGAACATGTGTGTGCGTGCGTGCCTCTAATTCCATCCAAAGACACGCCTTTGATGAAAAAAGAGGTGAAAATGCATGAAAACGGTGAAAAAGCATGAAAATGAAAAAAAAATGCTTGTGCCACTGGGTCTCATACGGTGCCCTGGGTCATGTGAGCGGGTCAAACCGCCTTGAATTTCATTCAAATACACTCATTTGATAAAAAGAGTAAAAATGCATGAAAACGACTAAAAATCATGAAAATGGATAAAATGCCTGTGCCACTGTGTATAATATGATGTCATGGGTCACCTGAGTGGGTCAAACTGTGTTGTGTTGTGTTGTCCTTGCGAATGGAGTACCAGGGGTCCTTGCGAAAATATGACAGAGTGTGAAATGGAGTACCAGGGGAGCAAAAAGAAGAAGGGTGAAAAAAGAGGTAAAATGCATGAAAACTGTGAAAAAGCATGAAAATGAATAAAATGCGGGTCACATTATTCATAATATATGCCCCTGAAGCCCATAATACTTCCATGGGAACATGTCAGTGGAGCCTCCAGGCTGAGACTGATTCTACCCGAGGATGAAGCCTTACTTTCGGGTAAAAGTAGTCAGGCAGAGTGCCTGGATCATGGCCGAGAAAAACAAACACATGCACCACACACATTGGGGTCTATATTCCCCTGAAAGTTGTAAGACACTGGATGAAAAAATGCCACCTCATTCTCAAACCAGACACTGGCTGATTCTACCCGAGGACGAAGCCTTATTTTCGGGTAAAAGTAGTCAGGCAGAGTGCCTGAATCAAAAAGATGAAAAAGCATGAAAAGGAGTAAAATGCCATCCAAATACACTCCTTTGATGAAAAAAGAGGTGAACATGTGTGTGCGTGCGTGCCTCTAATTCCATCCAGAGACACTCCTTTGATGAAAAAAGAGGTGAACATGTGTGTGCGTGCGTGCCTCTAATTCCATCCAAAGACACGCCTTTGATGAAAAAAGAGGTTGAAAATGCATGAAAACGGTGAAAAAGCATGAAAATGAAAAAAAAATGCTTGTGCCACTGGGTCTCATACGGTGCCCTGGGTCATGTGAGCGGGTCAAACCGCCTTGAATTTCATTCAAATACACTCATTTGATAAAAAGAGTAAAAATGCATGAAAACGACTAAAAATCATGAAAATGGATAAAATGCCTGTGCCACTGTGTATAATATGATGTCATGGGTCACCTGAGTGGGTCAAACTGTGTTGTGTTGTGTTGTCCTTGCGAATGGAGTACCAGGGGTCCTTGCGAAAATATGACAGAGTGTGAAATGGAGTACCAGGGGAGCAAAAAGAAGAAGGGTGAAAAAAGAGGTAAAATGCATGAAAACTGTGAAAAAGCATGAAAATGAATAAAATGCGGGTCACATTATTCATAATATATGCCCCTGAAGCCCATAATACTTCCATGGGAACATGTCAGTGGAGCCTCCAGGCTGAGACTGATTCTACCCGAGGATGAAGCCTTACTTTCGGGTAAAAGTAGTCAGGCAGAGTGCCTGGATCATGGCCGAGAAAAACAAACACATGCACCACACACATTGGGGTCTATATTCCCCTGAAAGTTGTAAGACTCTGGATGAAAAAATGCCACCTCAGCCTCAAACCAGACACTGGCTGATTCTACCCGAGGACGAAGCCTTATTTTCGGGTAAAAGTAGTCAGGCAGAGTGCCTGAATCAAAAAGATGAAAAAGCATGAAAAGGAGTAAAATGCCATCCAAATACACTCCTTTGATGAAAAAAGAGGTGAACATGTGTGTGCGTGCGTGCCTCTAATTCCATCCAGAGACACTCCTTTGATGAAAAAAAAGGTGAACATGTGTGTGCGTGCGTGCCTCTAATTCCATCCAAAGACACGCCTTTGATGAAAAAAGAGGTGAAAATGCATGAAAACGGTGAAAAAGCATGAAAATGAAAAAAAAATGCTTGTGCCACTGGGTCTCATACGGTGCCCTGGGTCATGTGAGCGGGTCAAACCGCCTTGAATTTCATTCAAATACACTCATTTGATAAAAAGAGTAAAAATGCATGAAAACGACTAAAAATCATGAAAATGGATAAAATGCCTGTGCCACTGTGTATAATATGATGTCATGGGTCACCTGAGTGGGTCAAACTGTGTTGTGTTGTGTTGTCCTTGCGAATGGAGTACCAGGGGTCCTTGCGAAAATATGACAGAGTGTGAAATGGAGTACCAGGGGAGCAAAAAGAAGAAGGGTGAAAAAAGAGGTAAAATGCATGAAAACTGTGAAAAAGCATGAAAATGAATAAAATGCGGGTCACATTATTCATAATATATGCCCCTGAAGCCCATAATACTTCCATGGGAACATGTCAGTGGAGCCTCCAGGCTGAGACTGATTCTACCCGAGGATGAAGCCTTACTTTCGGGTAAAAGTAGTCAGGCAGAGTGCCTGGATCATGGCCGAGAAAAACAAACACATGCACCACACACATTGGGGTCTATATTCCCCTGAAAGTTGTAAGACTCTGGATGAAAAAATGCCACCTCAGCCTCAAACCAGACACTGGCTGATTCTACCCGAGGACGAAGCCTTATTTTCGGGTAAAAGTAGTCAGGCAGAGTGCCTGAATCAAAAAGATGAAAAAGCATGAAAAGGAGTAAAATGCCATCCAAATACACTCCTTTGATGAAAAAAGAGGTGAACATGTGTGTGCGTGCGTGCCTCTAATTCCATCCAGAGACACTCCTTTGATGAAAAAAGAGGTGAACATGTGTGTGCGTGCGTGCCTCTAATTCCATCCAAAGACACGCCTTTGATGAAAAAAGAGGTGAAAATGCATGAAAACGGTGAAAAAGCATGAAAATGAAAAAAAAATGCTTGTGCCACTGGGTCTCATACGGTGCCCTGGGTCATGTGAGCGGGTCAAACCGCCTTGAATTTCATTCAAATACACTCATTTGATAAAAAGAGTAAAAATGCATGAAAACGACTAAAAATCATGAAAATGGATAAAATGCCTGTGCCACTGTGTATAATATGATGTCATGGGTCACCTGAGTGGGTCAAACTGTGTTGTGTTGTGTTGTCCTTGCGAATGGAGTACCAGGGGTCCTTGCGAAAATATGACAGAGTGTGAAATGGAGTACCAGGGGAGCAAAAAGAAGAAGGGTGAAAAAAGAGGTAAAATGCATGAAAACTGTGAAAAAGCATGAAAATGAATAAAATGCGGGTCACATTATTCATAATATATGCCCCTGAAGCCCATAATACTTCCATGGGAACATGTCAGTGGAGCCTCCAGGCTGAGACTGATTCTACCCGAGGATGAAGCCTTACTTTCGGGTAAAAGTAGTCAGGCAGAGTGCCTGGATCATGGCCGAGAAAAACAAACACATGCACCACACACATTGGGGTCTATATTCCCCTGAAAGTTGTAAGACTCTGGATGAAAAAATGCCACCTCAGCCTCAAACCAGACACTGGCTGATTCTACCCGAGGACGAAGCCTTATTTTCGGGTAAAAGTAGTCAGGCAGAGTGCCTGAATCAAAAAGATGAAAAAGCATGAAAAGGACTAAAATGCCATCCAAATACACTCCTTTGATGAAAAAAGAGGTGAACATGTGTGTGCGTGCGTGCCTCTAATTCCATCCAGAGACACTCCTTTGATGAAAAAAGAGGTGAACATGTGTGTGCGTGCGTGCCTCTAATTCCATCCAAAGACACGCCTTTGATGAAAAAAGAGGTGAAAATGCATGAAAACGGTGAAAAAGCATGAAAATGAAAAAAAAATGCTTGTGCCACTGGGTCTCATACGGTGCCCTGGGTCATGTGAGCGGGTCAAACCGCCTTGAATTTCATTCAAATACACTCATTTGATAAAAAGAGTAAAAATGCATGAAAACGACTAAAAATCATGAAAATGGATAAAATGCCTGTGCCACTGTGTATAATATGATGTCATGGGTCACCTGAGTGGGTCAAACTGTGTTGTGTTGTGTTGTCCTTGCGAATGGAGTACCAGGGGTGCGAGGCTGTCCTTGCGAAAATATGACAGAGTGTGAAATGGAGTACCAGGGGAGCAAAAAGAAGAAGGGGGAAAAAAGAGGTAAAATGCATGAAAACTGTGAAAAAGCATGAAAATGAATAAAATGCGGGTCACATTATTCATAATATATGCCCCTGAAGCCCATAATACTTCCATGGGAACATGTCAGTGGAGCCTCCAGGCTGAGACTGATTCTACCCGAGGATGAAGCCTTACTTTCGGGTAAAAGTAGTCAGGCAGAGTGCCTGGATCATGGCCGAGAAAAACAAACACATGCACCACACACATTGGGGTCTATATTCCCCTGAAAGTTGTAAGACTCTGGATGAAAAAATGCCACCTCAGCCTCAAACCAGACACTGGCTGATTCTACCCGAGGACGAAGCCTTATTTTCGGGTAAAAGTAGTCAGGCAGAGTGCCTGAATCAAAAAGATGAAAAAGCATGAAAAGGAGTAAAATGCCATCCAAATACACTCCTTTGATGAAAAAAGAGGTGAACATGTGTGTGCGTGCGTGCCTCTAATTCCATCCAGAGACACTCCTTTGATGAAAAAAGAGGTGAACATGTGTGTGCGTGCGTGCCTCTAATTCCATCCAAAGACACGCCTTTGATGAAAAAAGAGGTTGAAAATGCATGAAAACGGTGAAAAAGCATGAAAATGAAAAAAAAATGCTTGTGCCACTGGGTCTCATACGGTGCCCTGGGTCATGTGAGCGGGTCAAACCGCCTTGAATTTCATTCAAATACACTCATTTGATAAAAAGAGTAAAAATGCATGAAAACGACTAAAAATCATGAAAATGGATAAAATGCCTGTGCCACTGTGTATAATATGATGTCATGGGTCACCTGAGTGGGTCAAACTGTGTTGTGTTGTGTTGTCCTTGCGAATGGAGTACCAGGGGTGCGAGGCTGTCCTTGCGAAAATATGACAGAGTGTGAAATGGAGTACCAGGGGAGCAAAAAGAAGAAGGGGGAAAAAAGAGGTAAAATGCATGAAAACTGTGAAAAAGCATGAAAATGAATAAAATGCGGGTCACATTATTCATAATATATGCCCCTGAAGCCCATAATACTTCCATGGGAACATGTCAGTGGAGCCTCCAGGCTGAGACTGATTCTACCCGAGGATGAAGCCTTACTTTCGGGTAAAAGTAGTCAGGCAGAGTGCCTGGATCATGGCCGAGAAAAACAAACACATGCACCACACACATTGGGGTCTATATTCCCCTGAAAGTTGTAAGACTCTGGATGAAAAAATGCCACCTCAGCCTCAAACCAGACACTGGCTGATTCTACCCGAGGACGAAGCCTTATTTTCGGGTAAAAGTAGTCAGGCAGAGTGCCTGAATCAAAAAGATGAAAAAGCATGAAAAGGAGTAAAATGCCATCCAAATACACTCCTTTGATGAAAAAAGAGGTGAACATGTGTGTGCGTGCGTGCCTCTAATTCCATCCAGAGACACTCCTTTGATGAAAAAAGAGGTGAACATGTGTGTGCGTGCGTGCCTCTAATTCCATCCAAAGACACGCCTTTGATGAAAAAAGAGGTTGAAAATGCATGAAAACGGTGAAAAAGCATGAAAATGAAAAAAAAATGCTTGTGCCACTGGGTCTCATACGGTGCCCTGGGTCATGTGAGCGGGTCAAACCGCCTTGAATTTCATTCAAATACACTCATTTGATAAAAAGAGTAAAAATGCATGAAAACGACTAAAAATCATGAAAATGGATAAAATGCCTGTGCCACTGTGTATAATATGATGTCATGGGTCACCTGAGTGGGTCAAACTGTGTTGTGTTGTCCTTGCGAATGGAGTACCAGGGGTCCTTGCGAAAATATGACAGAGTGTGAAATGGAGTACCAGGGGAGCAAAAAGAAGAAGGGTGAAAAAAGAGGTAAAATGCATGAAAACTGTGAAAAAGCATGAAAATGAATAAAATGCGGGTCACATTATTCATAATATATGCCCCTGAAGCCCATAATACTTCCATGGGAACATGTCAGTGGAGCCTCCAGGCTGAGACTGATTCTACCCGAGGATGAAGCCTTACTTTCGGGTAAAAGTAGTCAGGCAGAGTGCCTGGATCATGGCCGAGAAAAACAAACACATGCACCACACACATTGGGGTCTATATTCCCCTGAAAGTTGTAAGACTCTGGATGAAAAAATGCCACCTCAGCCTCAAACCAGACACTGGCTGATTCTACCCGAGGACGAAGCCTTATTTTCGGGTAAAAGTAGTCAGGCAGAGTGCCTGAATCAAAAAGATGAAAAAGCATGAAAAGGAGTAAAATGCCATCCAAATACACTCCTTTGATGAAAAAAGAGGTGAACATGTGTGTGCGTGCGTGCCTCTAATTCCATCCAGAGACACTCCTTTGATGAAAAAAGAGGTGAACATGTGTGTGCGTGCGTGCCTCTAATTCCATCCAAAGACACGCCTTTGATGAAAAAAGAGGTTGAAAATGCATGAAAACGGTGAAAAAGCATGAAAATGAAAAAAAAATGCTTGTGCCACTGGGTCTCATACGGTGCCCTGGGTCATGTGAGCGGGTCAAACCGCCTTGAATTTCATTCAAATACACTCATTTGATAAAAAGAGTAAAAATGCATGAAAACGACTAAAAATCATGAAAATGGATAAAATGCCTGTGCCACTGTGTATAATATGATGTCATGGGTCACCTGAGTGGGTCAAACTGTGTTGTGTTGTGTTGTCCTTGCGAATGGAGTACCAGGGGTCCTTGCGAAAATATGACAGAGTGTGAAATGGAGTACCAGGGGAGCAAAAAGAAGAAGGGGGAAAAAAGAGGTAAAATGCATGAAAACTGTGAAAAAGCATGAAAATGAATAAAATGCGGGTCACATTATTCATAATATATGCCCCTGAAGCCCATAATACTTCCATGGGAACATGTCAGTGGAGCCTCCAGGCTGAGACTGATTCTACCCGAGGATGAAGCCTTACTTTCGGGTAAAAGTAGTCAGGCAGAGTGCCTGGATCATGGCCGAGAAAAACAAACACATGCACCACACACATTGGGGTCTATATTCCCCTGAAAGTTGTAAGACTCTGGATGAAAAAATGCCACCTCAGCCTCAAACCAGACACTGGCTGATTCTACCCGAGGACGAAGCCTTATTTTCGGGTAAAAGTAGTCAGGCAGAGTGCCTGAATCAAAAAGATGAAAAAGCATGAAAAGGAGTAAAATGCCATCCAAATACACTCCTTTGATGAAAAAAGAGGTGAACATGTGTGTGCGTGCGTGCCTCTAATTCCATCCAGAGACACTCCTTTGATGAAAAAAGAGGTGAACATGTGTGTGCGTGCGTGCCTCTAATTCCATCCAAAGACACGCCTTTGATGAAAAAAGAGGTTGAAAATGCATGAAAACGGTGAAAAAGCATGAAAATGAAAAAAAAATGCTTGTGCCACTGGGTCTCATACGGTGCCCTGGGTCATGTGAGCGGGTCAAACCGCCTTGAATTTCATTCAAATACACTCATTTGATAAAAAGAGTAAAAATGCATGAAAACGACTAAAAATCATGAAAATGGATAAAATGCCTGTGCCACTGTGTATAATATGATGTCATGGGTCACCTGAGTGGGTCAAACTGTGTTGTGTTGTGTTGTCCTTGCGAATGGAGTACCAGGGGTGCGAGGCTGTCCTTGCGAAAATATGACAGAGTGTGAAATGGAGTACCAGGGGAGCAAAAAGAAGAAGGGGGAAAAAAGAGGTAAAATGCATGAAAACTGTGAAAAAGCATGAAAATGAATAAAATGCGGGTCACATTATTCATAATATATGCCCCTGAAGCCCATAATACTTCCATGGGAACATGTCAGTGGAGCCTCCAGGCTGAGACTGATTCTACCCGAGGATGAAGCCTTACTTTCGGGTAAAAGTAGTCAGGCAGAGTGCCTGGATCATGGCCGAGAAAAACAAACACATGCACCACACACATTGGGGTCTATATTCCCCTGAAAGTTGTAAGACTCTGGATGAAAAAATGCCACCTCAGCCTCAAACCAGACACTGGCTGATTCTACCCGAGGACGAAGCCTTATTTTCGGGTAAAAGTAGTCAGGCAGAGTGCCTGAATCAAAAAGATGAAAAAGCATGAAAAGGAGTAAAATGCCATCCAAATACACTCCTTTGATGAAAAAAGAGGTGAACATGTGTGTGCGTGCGTGCCTCTAATTCCATCCAGAGACACTCCTTTGATGAAAAAAGAGGTGAACATGTGTGTGCGTGCGTGCCTCTAATTCCATCCAAAGACACGCCTTTGATGAAAAAAGAGGTTGAAAATGCATGAAAACGGTGAAAAAGCATGAAAATGAAAAAAAAATGCTTGTGCCACTGGGTCTCATACGGTGCCCTGGGTCATGTGAGCGGGTCAAACCGCCTTGAATTTCATTCAAATACACTCATTTGATAAAAAGAGTAAAAATGCATGAAAACGACTAAAAATCATGAAAATGGATAAAATGCCTGTGCCACTGTGTATAATATGATGTCATGGGTCACCTGAGTGGGTCAAACTGTGTTGTGTTGTGTTGTCCTTGCGAATGGAGTACCAGGGGTGCGAGGCTGTCCTTGCGAAAATATGACAGAGTGTGAAATGGAGTACCAGGGGAGCAAAAAGAAGAAGGGGGAAAAAAGAGGTAAAATGCATGAAAACTGTGAAAAAGCATGAAAATGAATAAAATGCGGGTCACATTATTCATAATATATGCCCCTGAAGCCCATAATACTTCCATGGGAACATGTCAGTGGAGCCTCCAGGCTGAGACTGATTCTACCCGAGGATGAAGCCTTACTTTCGGGTAAAAGTAGTCAGGCAGAGTGCCTGGATCATGGCCGAGAAAAACAAACACATGCACCACACACATTGGGGTCTATATTCCCCTGAAAGTTGTAAGACTCTGGATGAAAAAATGCCACCTCAGCCTCAAACCAGACACTGGCTGATTCTACCCGAGGACGAAGCCTTATTTTCGGGTAAAAGTAGTCAGGCAGAGTGCCTGAATCAAAAAGATGAAAAAGCATGAAAAGGAGTAAAATGCCATCCAAATACACTCCTTTGATGAAAAAAGAGGTGAACATGTGTGTGCGTGCGTGCCTCTAATTCCATCCAGAGACACTCCTTTGATGAAAAAAGAGGTGAACATGTGTGTGCGTGCGTGCCTCTAATTCCATCCAAAGACACGCCTTTGATGAAAAAAGAGGTTGAAAATGCATGAAAACGGTGAAAAAGCATGAAAATGAAAAAAAAATGCTTGTGCCACTGGGTCTCATACGGTGCCCTGGGTCATGTGAGCGGGTCAAACCGCCTTGAATTTCATTCAAATACACTCATTTGATAAAAAGAGTAAAAATGCATGAAAACGACTAAAAATCATGAAAATGGATAAAATGCCTGTGCCACTGTGTATAATATGATGTCATGGGTCACCTGAGTGGGTCAAACTGTGTTGTGTTGTCCTTGCGAATGGAGTACCAGGGGTCCTTGCGAAAATATGACAGAGTGTGAAATGGAGTACCAGGGGAGCAAAAAGAAGAAGGGTGAAAAAAGAGGTAAAATGCATGAAAACTGTGAAAAAGCATGAAAATGAATAAAATGCGGGTCACATTATTCATAATATATGCCCCTGAAGCCCATAATACTTCCATGGGAACATGTCAGTGGAGCCTCCAGGCTGAGACTGATTCTACCCGAGGATGAAGCCTTACTTTCGGGTAAAAGTAGTCAGGCAGAGTGCCTGGATCATGGCCGAGAAAAACAAACACATGCACCACACACATTGGGGTCTATATTCCCCTGAAAGTTGTAAGACTCTGGATGAAAAAATGCCACCTCAGCCTCAAACCAGACACTGGCTGATTCTACCCGAGGACGAAGCCTTATTTTCGGGTAAAAGTAGTCAGGCAGAGTGCCTGAATCAAAAAGATGAAAAAGCATGAAAAGGAGTAAAATGCCATCCAAATACACTCCTTTGATGAAAAAAGAGGTGAACATGTGTGTGCGTGCGTGCCTCTAATTCCATCCAGAGACACTCCTTTGATGAAAAAAAGAGGTGAACATGTGTGTGCGTGCGTGCCTCTAATTCCATCCAAAGACACGCCTTTGATGAAAAAAGAGGTTGAAAATGCATGAAAACGGTGAAAAAGCATGAAAATGAAAAAAAAATGCTTGTGCCACTGGGTCTCATACGGTGCCCTGGGTCATGTGAGCGGGTCAAACCGCCTTGAATTTCATTCAAATACACTCATTTGATAAAAAGAGTAAAAATGCATGAAAACGACTAAAAATCATGAAAATGGATAAAATGCCTGTGCCACTGTGTATAATATGATGTCATGGGTCACCTGAGTGGGTCAAACTGTGTTGTGTTGTGTTGTCCTTGCGAATGGAGTACCAGGGGTCCTTGCGAAAATATGACAGAGTGTGAAATGGAGTACCAGGGGAGCAAAAAGAAGAAGGGGGAAAAAAGAGGTAAAATGCATGAAAACTGTGAAAAAGCATGAAAATGAATAAAATGCGGGTCACATTATTCATAATATATGCCCCTGAAGCCCATAATACTTCCATGGGAACATGTCAGTGGAGCCTCCAGGCTGAGACTGATTCTACCCGAGGATGAAGCCTTACTTTCGGGTAAAAGTAGTCAGGCAGAGTGCCTGGATCATGGCCGAGAAAAACAAACACATGCACCACACACATTGGGGTCTATATTCCCCTGAAAGTTGTAAGACTCTGGATGAAAAAATGCCACCTCAGCCTCAAACCAGACACTGGCTGATTCTACCCGAGGACGAAGCCTTATTTTCGGGTAAAAGTAGTCAGGCAGAGTGCCTGAATCAAAAAGATGAAAAAGCATGAAAAGGAGTAAAATGCCATCCAAATACACTCCTTTGATGAAAAAAGAGGTGAACATGTGTGTGCGTGCGTGCCTCTAATTCCATCCAAAGACACGCCTTTGATGAAAAAAGAGGTTGAAAATGCATGAAAACGGTGAAAAAGCATGAAAATGAAAAAAAAATGCTTGTGCCACTGGGTCTCATACGGTGCCCTGGGTCATGTGAGCGGGTCAAACCGCCTTGAATTTCATTCAAATACACTCATTTGATAAAAAGAGTAAAAATGCATGAAAACGACTAAAAATCATGAAAATGGATAAAATGCCTGTGCCACTGTGTATAATATGATGTCATGGGTCACCTGAGTGGGTCAAACTGTGTTGTGTTGTGTTGTCCTTGCGAATGGAGTACCAGGGGTGCGAGGCTGTCCTTGCGAAAATATGACAGAGTGTGAAATGGAGTACCAGGGGAGCAAAAAGAAGAAGGGGGAAAAAAGAGGTAAAATGCATGAAAACTGTGAAAAAGCATGAAAATGAATAAAATGCGGGTCACATTATTCATAATATATGCCCCTGAAGCCCATAATACTTCCATGGGAACATGTCAGTGGAGCCTCCAGGCTGAGACTGATTCTACCCGAGGATGAAGCCTTACTTTCGGGTAAAAGTAGTCAGGCAGAGTGCCTGGATCATGGCCGAGAAAAACAAACACATGCACCACACACATTGGGGTCTATATTCCCCTGAAAGTTGTAAGACTCTGGATGAAAAAATGCCACCTCAGCCTCAAACCAGACACTGGCTGATTCTACCCGAGGACGAAGCCTTATTTTCGGGTAAAAGTAGTCAGGCAGAGTGCCTGAATCAAAAAGATGAAAAAGCATGAAAAGGAGTAAAATGCCATCCAAATACACTCCTTTGATGAAAAAAGAGGTGAACATGTGTGTGCGTGCGTGCCTCTAATTCCATCCAGAGACACTCCTTTGATGAAAAAAGAGGTGAACATGTGTGTGCGTGCGTGCCTCTAATTCCATCCAAAGACACGCCTTTGATGAAAAAAGAGGTGAAAATGCATGAAAACGGTGAAAAAGCATGAAAATGAAAAAAAAATGCTTGTGCCACTGGGTCTCATACGGTGCCCTGGGTCATGTGAGCGGGTCAAACCGCCTTGAATTTCATTCAAATACACTCATTTGATAAAAAGAGTAAAAATGCATGAAAACGACTAAAAATCATGAAAATGGATAAAATGCCTGTGCCACTGTGTATAATATGATGTCATGGGTCACCTGAGTGGGTCAAACTGTGTTGTGTTGTGTTGTCCTTGCGAATGGAGTACCAGGGGTGCGAGGCTGTCCTTGCGAAAATATGACAGAGTGTGAAATGGAGTACCAGGGGAGCAAAAAGAAGAAGGGGGAAAAAAGAGGTAAAATGCATGAAAACTGTGAAAAAGCATGAAAATGAATAAAATGCGGGTCACATTATTCATAATATATGCCCCTGAAGCCCATAATACTTCCATGGGAACATGTCAGTGGAGCCTCCAGGCTGAGACTGATTCTACCCGAGGATGAAGCCTTACTTTCGGGTAAAAGTAGTCAGGCAGAGTGCCTGGATCATGGCCGAGAAAAACAAACACATGCACCACACACATTGGGGTCTATATTCCCCTGAAAGTTGTAAGACTCTGGATGAAAAAATGCCACCTCAGCCTCAAACCAGACACTGGCTGATTCTACACGAGGACGAAGCCTTATTTTCGGGTAAAAGTAGTCAGGCAGAGTGCCTGAATCAAAAAGATGAAAAAGCATGAAAAGGAGTAAAATGCCATCCAAATACACTCCTTTGATGAAAAAAGAGGTGAACATGTGTGTGCGTGCGTGCCTCTAATTCCATCCAGAGACACTCCTTTGATGAAAAAAGAGGTGAACATGTGTGTGCGTGCGTGCCTCTAATTCCATCCAAAGACACTCCTTTGATGAAAAAAGAGGTGAACATGTGTGTGCGTGCGTGCCTCTAATTCCATCCAAAGACACGCCTTTGATGAAAAAAGAGGTGAAAATGCATGAAAACGGTGAAAAAGCATGAAAATGAAAAAAAAATGCTTGTGCCACTGGGTCTCATACGGTGCCCTGGGTCATGTGAGCGGGTCAAACCGCCTTGAATTTCATTCAAATACACTCATTTGATAAAAAGAGTAAAAATGCATGAAAACGACTAAAGATCATGAAAATGGATAAAATGCCTGTGCCACTGTGTATAATATGATGTCATGGGTCACCTGAGTGGGTCAAACTGTGTTGTGTTGTGTTGTCCTTGCGAATGGAGTACCAGGGGTCCTTGCGAAAATATGACAGAGTGTGAAATGGAGTACCAGGGGAGCAAAAAGAAGAAGGGTGAAAAAAGAGGTAAAATGCATGAAAACTGTGAAAAAGCATGAAAATGAATAAAATGCGGGTCACATTATTCATAATATATGCCCCTGAAGCCCATAATACTTCCATGGGAACATGTCAGTGGAGCCTCCAGGCTGAGACTGATTCTACCCGAGGATGAAGCCTTACTTTCGGGTAAAAGTAGTCAGGCAGAGTGCCTGGATCATGGCCGAGAAAAACAAACACATGCACCACACACATTGGGGTCTATATTCCCCTGAAAGTTGTAAGACTCTGGATGAAAAAATGCCACCTCAGCCTCAAACCAGACACTGGCTGATTCTACCCGAGGACGAAGCCTTATTTTCGGGTAAAAGTAGTCAGGCAGAGTGCCTGAATCAAAAAGATGAAAAAGCATGAAAAGGAGTAAAATGCCATCCAAATACACTCCTTTGATGAAAAAAGAGGTGAACATGTGTGTGCGTGCGTGCCTCTAATTCCATCCAGAGACACTCCTTTGATGAAAAAAGAGGTGAACATGTGTGTGCGTGCGTGCCTCTAATTCCATCCAAAGACACGCCTTTGATGAAAAAAGAGGTGAACATGTGTGTGCGTGCGTGCGTCTAATTCCATCCAAAGACACGCCTTTGATGAAAAAAGAGGTGAAAATGCATGAAAACGGTGAAAAAGCATGAAAATGAAAAAAAAATGCTTGTGCCACTGGGTCTCATACGGTGCCCTGGGTCATGTGAGCGGGTCAAACCGCCTTGAATTTCATTCAAATACACTCATTTGATAAAAAGAGTAAAAATGCATGAAAACGACTAAAGATCATGAAAATGGATAAAATGCCTGTGCCACTGTGTATAATATGATGTCATGGGTCACCTGAGTGGGTCAAACTGTGTTGTGTTGTGTTGTCCTTGCGAATGGAGTACCAGGGGTCCTTGCGAAAATATGACAGAGTGTGAAATGGAGTACCAGGGGAGCAAAAAGAAGAAGGGTGAAAAAAGAGGTAAAATGCATGAAAACTGTGAAAAAGCATGAAAATGAATAAAATGCGGGTCACATTATTCATAATATATGCCCCTGAAGCCCATAATACTTCCATGGGAACATGTCAGTGGAGCCTCCAGGCTGAGACTGATTCTACCCGAGGATGAAGCCTTACTTTCGGGTAAAAGTAGTCAGGCAGAGTGCCTGGATCATGGCCGAGAAAAACAAACACATGCACCACACACATTGGGGTCTATATTCCCCTGAAAGTTGTAAGACTCTGGATGAAAAAATGCCACCTCAGCCTCAAACCAGACACTGGCTGATTCTACCCGAGGACGAAGCCTTATTTTCGGGTAAAAGTAGTCAGGCAGAGTGCCTGAATCAAAAAGATGAAAAAGCATGAAAAGGAGTAAAATGCCATCCAAATACACTCCTTTGATGAAAAAAGAGGTGAACATGTGTGTGCGTGCGTGCCTCTAATTCCATCCAGAGACACTCCTTTGATGAAAAAAGAGGTGAACATGTGTGTGCGTGCGTGCCTCTAATTCCATCCAAAGACACGCCTTTGATGAAAAAAGAGGTTGAAAATGCATGAAAACGGTGAAAAAGCATGAAAATGAAAAAAAATGCTTGTGCCACTGGGTCTCATACGGTGCCCTGGGTCATGTGAGCGGGTCAAACCGCCTTGAATTTCATTCAAATACACTCATTTGATAAAAAGAGTAAAAATGCATGAAAACGACTAAAAATCATGAAAATGGATAAAATGCCTGTGCCACTGTGTATAATATGATGTCATGGGTCACCTGAGTGGGTCAAACTGTGTTGTGTTGTGTTGTCCTTGCGAATGGAGTACCAGGGGTCCTTGCGAAAATATGACAGAGTGTGAAATGGAGTACCAGGGGAGCAAAAAGAAGAAGGGTGAAAAAAGAGGTAAAATGCATGAAAACTGTGAAAAAGCATGAAAATGAATAAAATGCGGGTCACATTATTCATAATATATGCCCCTGAAGCCCATAATACTTCCATGGGAACATGTCAGTGGAGCCTCCAGGCTGAGACTGATTCTACCCGAGGATGAAGCCTTACTTTCGGGTAAAAGTAGTCAGGCAGAGTGCCTGGATCATGGCCGAGAAAAACAAACACATGCACCACACACATTGGGGTCTATATTCCCCTGAAAGTTGTAAGACTCTGGATGAAAAAATGCCACCTCAGCCTCAAACCAGACACTGGCTGATTCTACCCGAGGACGAAGCCTTATTTTCGGGTAAAAGTAGTCAGGCAGAGTGCCTGAATCAAAAAGATGAAAAAGCATGAAAAGGAGTAAAATGCCATCCAAATACACTCCTTTGATGAAAAAAGAGGTGAACATGTGTGTGCGTGCGTGCCTCTAATTCCATCCAGAGACACTCCTTTGATGAAAAAAGAGGTGAACATGTGTGTGCGTGCGTGCCTCTAATTCCATCCAAAGACACTCCTTTGATGAAAAAAGAGGTGAACATGTGTGTGCGTGCGTGCGTCTAATTCCATCCAAAGACACGCCTTTGATGAAAAAAGAGGTGAAAATGCATGAAAACGGTGAAAAAGCATGAAAATGAAAAAAAAATGCTTGTGCCACTGGGTCTCATACGGTGCCCTGGGTCATGTGAGCGGGTCAAACCGCCTTGAATTTCATTCAAATACACTCATTTGATAAAAAGAGTAAAAATGCATGAAAACGACTAAAGATCATGAAAATGGATAAAATGCCTGTGCCACTGTGTATAATATGATGTCATGGGTCACCTGAGTGGGTCAAACTGTGTTGTGTTGTGTTGTCCTTGCGAATGGAGTACCAGGGGTCCTTGCGAAAATATGACAGAGTGTGAAATGGAGTACCAGGGGAGCAAAAAGAAGAAGGGTGAAAAAAGAGGTAAAATGCATGAAAACTGTGAAAAAGCATGAAAATGAATAAAATGCGGGTCACATTATTCATAATATATGCCCCTGAAGCCCATAATACTTCCATGGGAACATGTCAGTGGAGCCTCCAGGCTGAGACTGATTCTACCCGAGGATGAAGCCTTACTTTCGGGTAAAAGTAGTCAGGCAGAGTGCCTGGATCATGGCCGAGAAAAACAAACACATGCACCACACACATTGGGGTCTATATTCCCCTGAAAGTTGTAAGACTCTGGATGAAAAAATGCCACCTCAGCCTCAAACCAGACACTGGCTGATTCTACCCGAGGACGAAGCCTTATTTTCGGGTAAAAGTAGTCAGGCAGAGTGCCTGAATCAAAAAGATGAAAAAGCATGAAAAGGAGTAAAATGCCATCCAAATACACTCCTTTGATGAAAAAAGAGGTGAACATGTGTGTGCGTGCGTGCCTCTAATTCCATCCAGAGACACTCCTTTGATGAAAAAAGAGGTGAACATGTGTGTGCGTGCGTGCCTCTAATTCCATCCAAAGACACTCCTTTGATGAAAAAAGAGGTGAACATGTGTGTGCGTGCGTGCGTCTAATTCCATCCAAAGACACGCCTTTGATGAAAAAAGAGGTGAAAATGCATGAAAACGGTGAAAAAGCATGAAAATGAAAAAAAAATGCTTGTGCCACTGGGTCTCATACGGTGCCCTGGGTCATGTGAGCGGGTCAAACCGCCTTGAATTTCATTCAAATACACTCATTTGATAAAAAGAGTAAAAATGCATGAAAACGACTAAAGATCATGAAAATGGATAAAATGCCTGTGCCACTGTGTATAATATGATGTCATGGGTCACCTGAGTGGGTCAAACTGTGTTGTGTTGTGTTGTCCTTGCGAATGGAGTACCAGGGGTCCTTGCGAAAATATGACAGAGTGTGAAATGGAGTACCAGGGGAGCAAAAAGAAGAAGGGTGAAAAAAGAGGTAAAATGCATGAAAACTGTGAAAAAGCATGAAAATGAATAAAATGCGGGTCACATTATTCATAATATATGCCCCTGAAGCCCATAATACTTCCATGGGAACATGTCAGTGGAGCCTCCAGGCTGAGACTGATTCTACCCGAGGATGAAGCCTTACTTTCGGGTAAAAGTAGTCAGGCAGAGTGCCTGGATCATGGCCGAGAAAAACAAACACATGCACCACACACATTGGGGTCTATATTCCCCTGAAAGTTGTAAGACTCTGGATGAAAAAATGCCACCTCAGCCTCAAACCAGACACTGGCTGATTCTACCCGAGGACGAAGCCTTATTTTCGGGTAAAAGTAGTCAGGCAGAGTGCCTGAATCAAAAAGATGAAAAAGCATGAAAAGGAGTAAAATGCCATCCAAATACACTCCTTTGATGAAAAAAGAGGTGAACATGTGTGTGCGTGCGTGCCTCTAATTCCATCCAGAGACACTCCTTTGATGAAAAAAGAGGTGAACATGTGTGTGCGTGCGTGCCTCTAATTCCATCCAAAGACACTCCTTTGATGAAAAAAGAGGTGAACATGTGTGTGCGTGCGTGCGTCTAATTCCATCCAAAGACACGCCTTTGATGAAAAAAGAGGTGAAAATGCATGAAAACGGTGAAAAAGCATGAAAATGAAAAAAAAATGCTTGTGCCACTGGGTCTCATACGGTGCCCTGGGTCATGTGAGCGGGTCAAACCGCCTTGAATTTCATTCAAATACACTCATTTGATAAAAAGAGTAAAAATGCATGAAAACGACTAAAGATCATGAAAATGGATAAAATGCCTGTGCCACTGTGTATAATATGATGTCATGGGTCACCTGAGTGGGTCAAACTGTGTTGTGTTGTGTTGTCCTTGCGAATGGAGTACCAGGGGTCCTTGCGAAAATATGACAGAGTGTGAAATGGAGTACCAGGGGAGCAAAAAGAAGAAGGGTGAAAAAAGAGGTAAAATGCATGAAAACTGTGAAAAAGCATGAAAATGAATAAAATGCGGGTCACATTATTCATAATATATGCCCCTGAAGCCCATAATACTTCCATGGGAACATGTCAGTGGAGCCTCCAGGCTGAGACTGATTCTACCCGAGGATGAAGCCTTACTTTCGTGTAAAAGTAGTCAGGCAGAGTGCCTGGATCATGGCCGAGAAAAACAAACACATGCACCACACACATTGGGGTCTATATTCCCCTGAAAGTTGTAAGACTCTGGATGAAAAAATGCCACCTCAGCCTCAAACCAGACACTGGCTGATTCTACCCGAGGACGAAGCCTTATTTTCGGGTAAAAGTAGTCAGGCAGAGTGCCTGAATCAAAAAGATGAAAAAGCATGAAAAGGAGTAAAATGCCATCCAAATACACTCCTTTGATGAAAAAAGAGGTGAACATGTGTGTGCGTGCGTGCCTCTAATTCCATCCAGAGACACTCCTTTGATGAAAAAAGAGGTGAACATGTGTGTGCGTGCGTGCCTCTAATTCCATCCAAAGACACGCCTTTGATGAAAAAAGAGGTTGAAAATGCATGAAAACGGTGAAAAAGCATGAAAATGAAAAAAAAATGCTTGTGCCACTGGGTCTCATACGGTGCCCTGGGTCATGTGAGCGGGTCAAACCGCCTTGAATTTCATTCAAATACACTCATTTGATAAAAAGAGTAAAAATGCATGAAAACGACTAAAGATCATGAAAATGGATAAAATGCCTGTGCCACTGTGTATAATATGATGTCATGGGTCACCTGAGTGGGTCAAACTGTGTTGTGTTGTGTTGTCCTTGCGAATGGAGTACCAGGGGTCCTTGCGAAAATATGACAGAGTGTGAAATGGAGTACCAGGGGAGCAAAAAGAAGAAGGGTGAAAAAAGAGGTAAAATGCATGAAAACTGTGAAAAAGCATGAAAATGAATAAAATGCGGGTCACATTATTCATAATATATGCCCCTGAAGCCCATAATACTTCCATGGGAACATGTCAGTGGAGCCTCCAGGCTGAGACTGATTCTACCCGAGGATGAAGCCTTACTTTCGGGTAAAAGTAGTCAGGCAGAGTGCCTGGATCATGGCCGAGAAAAACAAACACATGCACCACACACATTGGGGTCTATATTCCCCTGAAAGTTGTAAGACTCTGGATGAAAAAATGCCACCTCAGCCTCAAACCAGACACTGGCTGATTCTACCCGAGGACGAAGCCTTATTTTCGGGTAAAAGTAGTCAGGCAGAGTGCCTGAATCAAAAAGATGAAAAAGCATGAAAAGGAGTAAAATGCCATCCAAATACACTCCTTTGATGAAAAAAGAGGTGAACATGTGTGTGCGTGCGTGCCTCTAATTCCATCCAGAGACACTCCTTTGATGAAAAAAGAGGTGAACATGTGTGTGCGTGCGTGCCTCTAATTCCATCCAAAGACACTCTTTTGATGAAAAAAGAGGTGAACATGTGTGTGCGTGCGTGCGTCTAATTCCATCCAAAGACACGCCTTTGATGAAAAAAGAGGTGAAAATGCATGAAAACGGTGAAAAAGCATGAAAATGAAAAAAAAATGCTTGTGCCACTGGGTCTCATACGGTGCCCTGGGTCATGTGAGCAAGTCAAACCGCCTTGAATTTCATTCAAATACACTCATTTGATAAAAAGAGTAAAAATGCATGAAAACGACTAAAGATCATGAAAATGGATAAAATGCCTGTGCCACTGTGTATAATATGATGTCATGGGTCACCTGAGTGGGTCAAACTGTGTTGTGTTGTGTTGTCCTTGCGAATGGAGTACCAGGGGTCCTTGCGAAAATATGACAGAGTGTGAAATGGAGTACCAGGGGAGCAAAAAGAAGAAGGGTGAAAAAAGAGGTAAAATGCATGAAAACTGTGAAAAAGCATGAAAATGAATAAAATGCGGGTCACATTATTCATAATATATGCCCCTGAAGCCCATAATACTTCCATGGGAACATGTCAGTGGAGCCTCCAGGCTGAGACTGATTCTACCCGAGGATGAAGCCTTACTTTCGGGTAAAAGTAGTCAGGCAGAGTGCCTGGATCATGGCCGAGAAAAACAAACACATGCACCACACACATTGGGGTCTATATTCCCCTGAAAGTTGTAAGACTCTGGATGAAAAAATGCCACCTCAGCCTCAAACCAGACACTGGCTGATTCTACCCGAGGACGAAGCCTTATTTTCGGGTAAAAGTAGTCAGGCAGAGTGCCTGAATCAAAAAGATGAAAAAGCATGAAAAGGAGTAAAATGCCATCCAAATACACTCCTTTGATGAAAAAAGAGGTGAACATGTGTGTGCGTGCGTGCCTCTAATTCCATCCAGAGACACTCCTTTGATGAAAAAAGAGGTGAACATGTGTGTGCGTGCGTGCCTCTAATTCCATCCAAAGACACGCCTTTGATGAAAAAAGAGGTTGAAAATGCATGAAAACGGTGAAAAAGCATGAAAATGAAAAAAAAATGCTTGTGCCACTGGGTCTCATACGGTGCCCTGGGTCATGTGAGCGGGTCAAACCGCCTTGAATTTCATTCAAATACACTCATTTGATAAAAAGAGTAAAAATGCATGAAAACGACTAAAGATCATGAAAATGGATAAAATGCCTGTGCCACTGTGTATAATATGATGTCATGGGTCACCTGAGTGGGTCAAACTGTGTTGTGTTGTGTTGTCCTTGCGAATGGAGTACCAGGGGTCCTTGCGAAAATATGACAGAGTGTGAAATGGAGTACCAGGGGAGCAAAAAGAAGAAGGGTGAAAAAAGAGGTAAAATGCATGAAAACTGTGAAAAAGCATGAAAATGAATAAAATGCGGGTCACATTATTCATAATATATGCCCCTGAAGCCCATAATACTTCCATGGGAACATGTCAGTGGAGCCTCCAGGCTGAGACTGATTCTACCCGAGGATGAAGCCTTACTTTCGGGTAAAAGTAGTCAGGCAGAGTGCCTGGATCATGGCCGAGAAAAACAAACACATGCACCACACACATTGGGGTCTATATTCCCCTGAAAGTTGTAAGACTCTGGATGAAAAAATGCCACCTCAGCCTCAAACCAGACACTGGCTGATTCTACCCGAGGACGAAGCCTTATTTTCGGGTAAAAGTAGTCAGGCAGAGTGCCTGAATCAAAAAGATGAAAAAGCATGAAAAGGAGTAAAATGCCATCCAAATACACTCCTTTGATGAAAAAAGAGGTGAACATGTGTGTGCGTGCGTGCCTCTAATTCCATCCAGAGACACTCCTTTGATGAAAAAAGAGGTGAACATGTGTGTGCGTGCGTGCCTCTAATTCCATCCAAAGACACGCCTTTGATGAAAAAAGAGGTTGAAAATGCATGAAAACGGTGAAAAAGCATGAAAATGAAAAAAAAATGCTTGTGCCACTGGGTCTCATACGGTGCCCTGGGTCATGTGAGCGGGTCAAACCGCCTTGAATTTCATTCAAATACACTCATTTGATAAAAAGAGTAAAAATGCATGAAAACGACTAAAAATCATGAAAATGGATAAAATGCCTGTGCCACTGTGTATAATATGATGTCATGGGTCACCTGAGTGGGTCAAACTGTGTTGTGTTGTGTTGTCCTTGCGAATGGAGTACCAGGGGTCCTTGCGAAAATATGACAGAGTGTGAAATGGAGTACCAGGGGAGCAAAAAGAAGAAGGGTGAAAAAAGAGGTAAAATGCATGAAAACTGTGAAAAAGCATGAAAATGAATAAAATGCGGGTCACATTATTCATAATATATGCCCCTGAAGCCCATAATACTTCCATGGGAACATGTCAGTGGAGCCTCCAGGCTGAGACTGATTCTACCCGAGGATGAAGCCTTACTTTCGGGTAAAAGTAGTCAGGCAGAGTGCCTGGATCATGGCCGAGAAAAACAAACACATGCACCACACACATTGGGGTCTATATTCCCCTGAAAGTTGTAAGACTCTGGATGAAAAAATGCCACCTCAGCCTCAAACCAGACACTGGCTGATTCTACCCGAGGACGAAGCCTTATTTTCGGGTAAAAGTAGTCAGGCAGAGTGCCTGAATCAAAAAGATGAAAAAGCATGAAAAGGAGTAAAATGCCATCCAAATACACTCCTTTGATGAAAAAAGAGGTGAACATGTGTGTGCGTGCGTGCCTCTAATTCCATCCAGAGACACTCCTTTGATGAAAAAAGAGGTGAACATGTGTGTGCGTGCGTGCCTCTAATTCCATCCAAAGACACGCCTTTGATGAAAAAAGAGGTTGAAAATGCATGAAAACGGTGAAAAAGCATGAAAATGAAAAAAAAATGCTTGTGCCACTGGGTCTCATACGGTGCCCTGGGTCATGTGAGCGGGTCAAACCGCCTTGAATTTCATTCAAATACACTCATTTGATAAAAAGAGTAAAAATGCATGAAAACGACTAAAAATCATGAAAATGGATAAAATGCCTGTGCCACTGTGTATAATATGATGTCATGGGTCACCTGAGTGGGTCAAACCGTGTTGTGTTGTGTTGTCCTTGCGAATGGAGTACCAGGGGTCCTTGCGAAAATATGACAGAGTGTGAAATGGAGTACCAGGGGAGCAAAAAGAAGAAGGGTGAAAAAAGAGGTAAAATGCATGAAAACTGTGAAAAAGCATGAAAATGAATAAAATGCAGGTCACATTATTCATAATATATGCCCCTGAAGCCCATAATACTTCCATGGGAACATGTCAGTGGAGCCTCCAGGCTGAGACTGATTCTACCCGAGGATGAAGCCTTACTTTCGGGTAAAAGTAGTCAGGCAGAGTGCCTGGATCATGGCCGAGAAAAACAAACACATGCACCACACACATTGGGGTCTATATTCCCCTGAAAGTTGTAAGACTCTGGATGAAAAAATGCCACCTCAGCCTCAAACCAGACACTGGCTGATTCTACCCGAGGACGAAGCCTTATTTTCGGGTAAAAGTAGTCAGGCAGAGTGCCTGAATCAAAAAGATGAAAAAGCATGAAAAGGAGTAAAATGCCATCCAAATACACTCCTTTGATGAAAAAAGAGGTGAACATGTGTGTGCGTGCGTGCCTCTAATTCCATCCAGAGACACTCCTTTGATGAAAAAAGAGGTGAACATGTGTGTGCGTGCGTGCCTCTAATTCCATCCAAAGACACTCTTTTGATGAAAAAAGAGGTGAACATGTGTGTGCGTGCGTGCGTCTAATTCCATCCAAAGACACGCCTTTGATGAAAAAAGAGGTGAAAATGCATGAAAACGGTGAAAAAGCATGAAAATGAAAAAAAAATGCTTGTGCCACTGGGTCTCATACGGTGCCCTGGGGTCATGTGAGCAAGTCAAACCGCCTTGAATTTCATTCAAATACACTCATTTGATAAAAAGAGTAAAAATGCATGAAAACGACTAAAGATCATGAAAATGGATAAAATGCCTGTGCCACTGTGTATAATATGATGTCATGGGTCACCTGAGTGGGTCAAACTGTGTTGTGTTGTGTTGTCCTTGCGAATGGAGTACCAGGGGTCCTTGCGAAAATATGACAGAGTGTGAAATGGAGTACCAGGGGAGCAAAAAGAAGAAGGGTGAAAAAAGAGGTAAAATGCATGAAAACTGTGAAAAAGCATGAAAATGAATAAAATGCGGGTCACATTATTCATAATATATGCCCCTGAAGCCCATAATACTTCCATGGGAACATGTCAGTGGAGCATCCAGGCTGAGACTGATTCTACCCGAGGATGAAGCCTTACTTTCGGGTAAAAGTAGTCAGGCAGAGTGCCTGGATCATGGCCGAGAAAAACAAACACATGCACCACACACATTGGGGTCTATATTCCCCTGAAAGTTGTAAGACTCTGGATGAAAAAATGCCACCTCAGCCTCAAACCAGACACTGGCTGATTCTACCCGAGGACGAAGCCTTATTTTCGGGTAAAAGTAGTCAGGCAGAGTGCCTGAATCAAAAAGATGAAAAAGCATGAAAAGGAGTAAAATGCCATCCAAATACACTCCTTTGATGAAAAAAGAGGTGAACATGTGTGTGCGTGCGTGCCTCTAATTCCATCCAGAGACACTCCTTTGATGAAAAAAGAGGTGAACATGTGTGTGCGTGCGTGCCTCTAATTCCATCCAAAGACACGCCTTTGATGAAAAAAGAGGTTGAAAATGCATGAAAACGGTGAAAAAGCATGAAAATGAAAAAAAAATGCTTGTGCCACTGGGTCTCATACGGTGCCCTGGGTCATGTGAGCGGGTCAAACCGCCTTGAATTTCATTCAAATACACTCATTTGATAAAAAGAGTAAAAATGCATGAAAACGACTAAAGATCATGAAAATGGATAAAATGCCTGTGCCACTGTGTATAATATGATGTCATGGGTCACCTGAGTGGGTCAAACTGTGTTGTGTTGTGTTGTCCTTGCGAATGGAGTACCAGGGGTCCTTGCGAAAATATGACAGAGTGTGAAATGGAGTACCAGGGGAGCAAAAAGAAGAAGGGTGAAAAAAGAGGTAAAATGCATGAAAACTGTGAAAAAGCATGAAAATGAATAAAATGCGGGTCACATTATTCATAATATATGCCCCTGAAGCCCATAATACTTCCATGGGAACATGTCAGTGGAGCCTCCAGGCTGAGACTGATTCTACCCGAGGATGAAGCCTTACTTTCGGGTAAAAGTAGTCAGGCAGAGTGCCTGGATCATGGCCGAGAAAAACAAACACATGCACCACACACATTGGGGTCTATATTCCCCTGAAAGTTGTAAGACTCTGGATGAAAAAATGCCACCTCAGCCTCAAACCAGACACTGGCTGATTCTACCCGAGGACGAAGCCTTATTTTCGGGTAAAAGTAGTCAGGCAGAGTGCCTGAATCAAAAAGATGAAAAAGCATGAAAAGGAGTAAAATGCCATCCAAATACACTCCTTTGATGAAAAAAGAGGTGAACATGTGTGTGCGTGCGTGCCTCTAATTCCATCCAGAGACACTCCTTTGATGAAAAAAGAGGTGAACATGTGTGTGCGTGCGTGCCTCTAATTCCATCCAAAGACACGCCTTTGATGAAAAAAGAGGTTGAAAATGCATGAAAACGGTGAAAAAGCATGAAAATGAAAAAAAAATGCTTGTGCCACTGGGTCTCATACGGTGCCCTGGGTCATGTGAGCGGGTCAAACCGCCTTGAATTTCATTCAAATACACTCATTTGATAAAAAGAGTAAAAATGCATGAAAACGACTAAAAATCATGAAAATGGATAAAATGCCTGTGCCACTGTGTATAATATGATGTCATGGGTCACCTGAGTGGGTCAAACTGTGTTGTGTTGTGTTGTCCTTGCGAATGGAGTACCAGGGGTCCTTGCGAAAATATGACAGAGTGTGAAATGGAGTACCAGGGGAGCAAAAAGAAGAAGGGTGAAAAAAGAGGTAAAATGCATGAAAACTGTGAAAAAGCATGAAAATGAATAAAATGCGGGTCACATTATTCATAATATATGCCCCTGAAGCCCATAATACTTCCATGGGAACATGTCAGTGGAGCCTCCAGGCTGAGACTGATTCTACCCGAGGATGAAGCCTTACTTTCGGGTAAAAGTAGTCAGGCAGAGTGCCTGGATCATGGCCGAGAAAAACAAACACATGCACCACACACATTGGGGTCTATATTCCCCTGAAAGTTGTAAGACTCTGGATGAAAAAATGCCACCTCAGCCTCAAACCAGACACTGGCTGATTCTACCCGAGGACGAAGCCTTATTTTCGGGTAAAAGTAGTCAGGCAGAGTGCCTGAATCAAAAAGATGAAAAAGCATGAAAAGGAGTAAAATGCCATCCAAATACACTCCTTTGATGAAAAAAGAGGTGAACATGTGTGTGCGTGCGTGCCTCTAATTCCATCCAGAGACACTCCTTTGATGAAAAAAGAGGTGAACATGTGTGTGCGTGCGTGCCTCTAATTCCATCCAAAGACACGCCTTTGATGAAAAAAGAGGTTGAAAATGCATGAAAACGGTGAAAAAGCATGAAAATGAAAAAAAAATGCTTGTGCCACTGGGTCTCATACGGTGCCCTGGGTCATGTGAGCGGGTCAAACCGCCTTGAATTTCATTCAAATACACTCATTTGATAAAAAGAGTAAAAATGCATGAAAACGACTAAAAATCATGAAAATGGATAAAATGCCTGTGCCACTGTGTATAATATGATGTCATGGGTCACCTGAGTGGGTCAAACTGTGTTGTGTTGTGTTGTCCTTGCGAATGGAGTACCAGGGGTCCTTGCGAAAATATGACAGAGTGTGAAATGGAGTACCAGGGGAGCAAAAAGAAGAAGGGTGAAAAAAGAGGTAAAATGCATGAAAACTGTGAAAAAGCATGAAAATGAATAAAATGCGGGTCACATTATTCATAATATATGCCCCTGAAGCCCATAATACTTCCATGGGAACATGTCAGTGGAGCCTCCAGGCTGAGACTGATTCTACCCGAGGATGAAGCCTTACTTTCGGGTAAAAGTAGTCAGGCAGAGTGCCTGGATCATGGCCGAGAAAAACAAACACATGCACCACACACATTGGGGTCTATATTCCCCTGAAAGTTGTAAGACTCTGGATGAAAAAATGCCACCTCAGCCTCAAACCAGACACTGGCTGATTCTACCCGAGGACGAAGCCTTATTTTCGGGTAAAAGTAGTCAGGCAGAGTGCCTGAATCAAAAAGATGAAAAAGCATGAAAAGGAGTAAAATGCCATCCAAATACACTCCTTTGATGAAAAAAGAGGTGAACATGTGTGTGCGTGCGTGCCTCTAATTCCATCCAGAGACACTCCTTTGATGAAAAAAGAGGTGAACATGTGTGTGCGTGCGTGCCTCTAATTCCATCCAAAGACACTCTTTTGATGAAAAAAGAGGTGAACATGTGTGTGCGTGCGTGCGTCTAATTCCATCCAAAGACACGCCTTTGATGAAAAAAGAGGTGAAAATGCATGAAAACGGTGAAAAAGCATGAAAATGAAAAAAAAATGCTTGTGCCACTGGGTCTCATACGGTGCCCTGGGTCATGTGAGCAAGTCAAACCGCCTTGAATTTCATTCAAATACACTCATTTGATAAAAAGAGTAAAAATGCATGAAAACGACTAAAGATCATGAAAATGGATAAAATGCCTGTGCCACTGTGTATAATATGATGTCATGGGTCACCTGAGTGGGTCAAACTGTGTTGTGTTGTGTTGTCCTTGCGAATGGAGTACCAGGGGTCCTTGCGAAAATATGACAGAGTGTGAAATGGAGTACCAGGGGAGCAAAAAGAAGAAGGGTGAAAAAAGAGGTAAAATGCATGAAAACTGTGAAAAAGCATGAAAATGAATAAAATGCGGGTCACATTATTCATAATATATGCCCCTGAAGCCCATAATACTTCCATGGGAACATGTCAGTGGAGCCTCCAGGCTGAGACTGATTCTACCCGAGGATGAAGCCTTACTTTCGGGTAAAAGTAGTCAGGCAGAGTGCCTGGATCATGGCCGAGAAAAACAAACACATGCACCACACACATTGGGGTCTATATTCCCCTGAAAGTTGTAAGACTCTGGATGAAAAAATGCCACCTCAGCCTCAAACCAGACACTGGCTGATTCTACCCGAGGACGAAGCCTTATTTTCGGGTAAAAGTAGTCAGGCAGAGTGCCTGAATCAAAAAGATGAAAAAGCATGAAAAGGAGTAAAATGCCATCCAAATACACTCCTTTGATGAAAAAAGAGGTGAACATGTGTGTGCGTGCGTGCCTCTAATTCCATCCAGAGACACTCCTTTGATGAAAAAAGAGGTGAACATGTGTGTGCGTGCGTGCCTCTAATTCCATCCAAAGACACTCTTTTGATGAAAAAAGAGGTGAACATGTGTGTGCGTGCGTGCGTCTAATTCCATCCAAAGACACGCCTTTGATGAAAAAAGAGGTGAAAATGCATGAAAACGGTGAAAAAGCATGAAAATGAAAAAAAAATGCTTGTGCCACTGGGTCTCATACGGTGCCCTGGGTCATGTGAGCAAGTCAAACCGCCTTGAATTTCATTCAAATACACTCATTTGATAAAAAGAGTAAAAATGCATGAAAACGACTAAAGATCATGAAAATGGATAAAATGCCTGTGCCACTGTGTATAATATGATGTCATGGGTCACCTGAGTGGGTCAAACTGTGTTGTGTTGTGTTGTCCTTGCGAATGGAGTACCAGGGGTCCTTGCGAAAATATGACAGAGTGTGAAATGGAGTACCAGGGGAGCAAAAAGAAGAAGGGTGAAAAAAGAGGTAAAATGCATGAAAACTGTGAAAAAGCATGAAAATGAATAAAATGCGGGTCACATTATTCATAATATATGCCCCTGAAGCCCATAATACTTCCATGGGAACATGTCAGTGGAGCCTCCAGGCTGAGACTGATTCTACCCGAGGATGAAGCCTTACTTTCGGGTAAAAGTAGTCAGGCAGAGTGCCTGGATCATGGCCGAGAAAAACAAACACATGCACCACACACATTGGGGTCTATATTCCCCTGAAAGTTGTAAGACTCTGGATGAAAAAATGCCACCTCAGCCTCAAACCAGACACTGGCTGATTCTACCCGAGGACGAAGCCTTATTTTCGGGTAAAAGTAGTCAGGCAGAGTGCCTGAATCAAAAAGATGAAAAAGCATGAAAAGGAGTAAAATGCCATCCAAATACACTCCTTTGATGAAAAAAGAGGTGAACATGTGTGTGCGTGCGTGCCTCTAATTCCATCCAGAGACACTCCTTTGATGAAAAAAGAGGTGAACATGTGTGTGCGTGCGTGCCTCTAATTCCATCCAAAGACACGCCTTTGATGAAAAAAGAGGTTGAAAATGCATGAAAACGGTGAAAAAGCATGAAAATGAAAAAAAAATGCTTGTGCCACTGGGTCTCATACGGTGCCCTGGGTCATGTGAGCGGGTCAAACCGCCTTGAATTTCATTCAAATACACTCATTTGATAAAAAGAGTAAAAATGCATGAAAACGACTAAAAATCATGAAAATGGATAAAATGCCTGTGCCACTGTGTATAATATGATGTCATGGGTCACCTGAGTGGGTCAAACTGTGTTGTGTTGTGTTGTCCTTGCGAATGGAGTACCAGGGGTCCTTGCGAAAATATGACAGAGTGTGAAATGGAGTACCAGGGGAGCAAAAAGAAGAAGGGTGAAAAAAGAGGTAAAATGCATGAAAACTGTGAAAAAGCATGAAAATGAATAAAATGCGGGTCACATTATTCATAATATATGCCCCTGAAGCCCATAATACTTCCATGGGAACATGTCAGTGGAGCCTCCAGGCTGAGACTGATTCTACCCGAGGATGAAGCCTTACTTTCGGGTAAAAGTAGTCAGGCAGAGTGCCTGGATCATGGCCGAGAAAAACAAACACATGCACCACACACATTGGGGTCTATATTCCCCTGAAAGTTGTAAGACTCTGGATGAAAAAATGCCACCTCAGCCTCAAACCAGACACTGGCTGATTCTACCCGAGGACGAAGCCTTATTTTCGGGTAAAAGTAGTCAGGCAGAGTGCCTGAATCAAAAAGATGAAAAAGCATGAAAAGGAGTAAAATGCCATCCAAATACACTCCTTTGATGAAAAAAGAGGTGAACATGTGTGTGCGTGCGTGCCTCTAATTCCATCCAGAGACACTCCTTTGATGAAAAAAGAGGTGAACATGTGTGTGCGTGCGTGCCTCTAATTCCATCCAAAGACACGCCTTTGATGAAAAAAGAGGTTGAAAATGCATGAAAACGGTGAAAAAGCATGAAAATGAAAAAAAAATGCTTGTGCCACTGGGTCTCATACGGTGCCCTGGGTCATGTGAGCGGGTCAAACCGCCTTGAATTTCATTCAAATACACTCATTTGATAAAAAGAGTAAAAATGCATGAAAACGACTAAAAATCATGAAAATGGATAAAATGCCTGTGCCACTGTGTATAATATGATGTCATGGGTCACCTGAGTGGGTCAAACTGTGTTGTGTTGTGTTGTCCTTGCGAATGGAGTACCAGGGGTCCTTGCGAAAATATGACAGTGTGAAATGGAGTACCAGGGGAGCAAAAAGAAGAAGGGTGAAAAAAGAGGTAAAATGCATGAAAACTGTGAAAAAGCATGAAAATGAATAAAATGCGGGTCACATTATTCATAATATATGCCCCTGAAGCCCATAATACTTCCATGGGAACATGTCAGTGGAGCCTCCAGGCTGAGACTGATTCTACCCGAGGATGAAGCCTTACTTTCGGGTAAAAGTAGTCAGGCAGAGTGCCTGGATCATGGCCGAGAAAAACAAACACATGCACCACACACATTGGGGTCTATATTCCCCTGAAAGTTGTAAGACTCTGGATGAAAAAATGCCACCTCAGCCTCAAACCAGACACTGGCTGATTCTACCCGAGGACGAAGCCTTATTTTCGGGTAAAAGTAGTCAGGCAGAGTGCCTGAATCAAAAAGATGAAAAAGCATGAAAAGGAGTAAAATGCCATCCAAATACACTCCTTTGATGAAAAAAGAGGTGAACATGTGTGTGCGTGCGTGCCTCTAATTCCATCCAGAGACACTCCTTTGATGAAAAAAGAGGTGAACATGTGTGTGCGTGCGTGCCTCTAATTCCATCCAAAGACACGCCTTTGATGAAAAAAGAGGTTGAAAATGCATGAAAACGGTGAAAAAGCATGAAAATGAAAAAAAAATGCTTGTGCCACTGGGTCTCATACGGTGCCCTGGGTCATGTGAGCGGGTCAAACCGCCTTGAATTTCATTCAAATACACTCATTTGATAAAAAGAGTAAAAATGCATGAAAACGACTAAAAATCATGAAAATGGATAAAATGCCTGTGCCACTGTGTATAATATGATGTCATGGGTCACCTGAGTGGGTCAAACTGTGTTGTGTTGTGTTGTCCTTGCGAATGGAGTACCAGGGGTCCTTGCGAAAATATGACAGAGTGTGAAATGGAGTACCAGGGGAGCAAAAAGAAGAAGGGTGAAAAAAGAGGTAAAATGCATGAAAACTGTGAAAAAGCATGAAAATGAATAAAATGCGGGTCACATTATTCATAATATATGCCCCTGAAGCCCATAATACTTCCATGGGAACATGTCAGTGGAGCCTCCAGGCTGAGACTGATTCTACCCGAGGATGAAGCCTTACTTTCGGGTAAAAGTAGTCAGGCAGAGTGCCTGGATCATGGCCGAGAAAAACAAACACATGCACCACACACATTGGGGTCTATATTCCCCTGAAAGTTGTAAGACTCTGGATGAAAAAATGCCACCTCAGCCTCAAACCAGACACTGGCTGATTCTACCCGAGGACGAAGCCTTATTTTCGGGTAAAAGTAGTCAGGCAGAGTGCCTGAATCAAAAAGATGAAAAAGCATGAAAAGGAGTAAAATGCCATCCAAATACACTCCTTTGATGAAAAAAGAGGTGAACATGTGTGTGCGTGCGTGCCTCTAATTCCATCCAGAGACACTCCTTTGATGAAAAAAGAGGTGAACATGTGTGTGCGTGCGTGCCTCTAATTCCATCCAAAGACACGCCTTTGATGAAAAAAGAGGTTGAAAATGCATGAAAACGGTGAAAAAGCATGAAAATGAAAAAAAAATGCTTGTGCCACTGGGTCTCATACGGTGCCCTGGGTCATGTGAGCGGGTCAAACCGCCTTGAATTTCATTCAAATACACTCATTTGATAAAAAGAGTAAAAATGCATGAAAACGACTAAAAATCATGAAAATGGATAAAATGCCTGTGCCACTGTGTATAATATGATGTCATGGGTCACCTGAGTGGGTCAAACTGTGTTGTGTTGTGTTGTCCTTGCGAATGGAGTACCAGGGGTCCTTGCGAAAATATGACAGTGTGAAATGGAGTACCAGGGGAGCAAAAAGAAGAAGGGTGAAAAAAGAGGTAAAATGCATGAAAACTGTGAAAAAGCATGAAAATGAATAAAATGCGGGTCACATTATTCATAATATATGCCCCTGAAGCCCATAATACTTCCATGGGAACATGTCAGTGGAGCCTCCAGGCTGAGACTGATTCTACCCGAGGATGAAGCCTTACTTTCGGGTAAAAGTAGTCAGGCAGAGTGCCTGGATCATGGCCGAGAAAAACAAACACATGCACCACACACATTGGGGTCTATATTCCCCTGAAAGTTGTAAGACTCTGGATGAAAAAATGCCACCTCAGCCTCAAACCAGACACTGGCTGATTCTACCCGAGGACGAAGCCTTATTTTCGGGTAAAAGTAGTCAGGCAGAGTGCCTGAATCAAAAAGATGAAAAAGCATGAAAAGGAGTAAAATGCCATCCAAATACACTCCTTTGATGAAAAAAGAGGTGAACATGTGTGTGCGTGCGTGCCTCTAATTCCATCCAGAGACACTCCTTTGATGAAAAAAGAGGTGAACATGTGTGTGCGTGCGTGCCTCTAATTCCATCCAAAGACACGCCTTTGATGAAAAAAGAGGTTGAAAATGCATGAAAACGGTTAAAAAGCATGAAAATGAAAAAAAAATGCTTGTGCCACTGGGTCTCATACGGTGCCCTGGGTCATGTGAGCGGGTCAAACCGCCTTGAATTTCATTCAAATACACTCATTTGATAAAAAGAGTAAAAATGCATGAAAACGACTAAAAATCATGAAAATGGATAAAATGCCTGTGCCACTGTGTATAATATGATGTCATGGGTCACCTGAGTGGGTCAAACTGTGTTGTGTTGTGTTGTCCTTGCGAATGGAGTACCAGGGGTCCTTGCGAAAATATGACAGAGTGTGAAATGGAGTACCAGGGGAGCAAAAAGAAGAAGGGTGAAAAAAGAGGTAAAATGCATGAAAACTGTGAAAAAGCATGAAAATGAATAAAATGCGGGTCACATTATTCATAATATATGCCCCTGAAGCCCATAATACTTCCATGGGAACATGTCAGTGGAGCCTCCAGGCTGAGACTGATTCTACCCGAGGATGAAGCCTTACTTTCGGGTAAAAGTAGTCAGGCAGAGTGCCTGGATCATGGCCGAGAAAAACAAACACATGCACCACACACATTGGGGTCTATATTCCCCTGAAAGTTGTAAGACTCTTGATGAAAAAATGCCACCTCAGCCTCAAACCAGACACTGGCTGATTCTACCCGAGGACGAAGCCTTATTTTCGGGTAAAAGTAGTCAGGCAGAGTGCCTGAATCAAAAAGATGAAAAAGCATGAAAAGGAGTAAAATGCCATCCAAATACACTCCTTTGATGAAAAAAGAGGTGAACATGTGTGTGCGTGCGTGCCTCTAATTCCATCCAGAGACACTCCTTTGATGAAAAAAGAGGTGAACATGTGTGTGCGTGCGTGCCTCTAATTCCATCCAAAGACACGCCTTTGATGAAAAAAGAGGTTGAAAATGCATGAAAACGGTTAAAAAGCATGAAAATGAAAAAAAAAATGCTTGTGCCACTGGGTCTCATACGGTGCCCTGGGTCATGTGAGCGGGTCAAACCGCCTTGAATTTCATTCAAATACACTCATTTGATAAAAAGAGTAAAAATGCATGAAAACGACTAAAAATCATGAAAATGGATAAAATGCCTGTGCCACTGTGTATAATATGATGTCATGGGTCACCTGAGTGGGTCAAACTGTGTTGTGTTGTGTTGTCCTTGCGAATGGAGTACCAGGGGTCCTTGCGAAAATATGACAGAGTGTGAAATGGAGTACCAGGGGAGCAAAAAGAAGAAGGGTGAAAAAAGAGGTAAAATGCATGAAAACTGTGAAAAAGCATGAAAATGAATAAAATGCGGGTCACATTATTCATAATATATGCCCCTGAAGCCCATAATACTTCCATGGGAACATGTCAGTGGAGCCTCCAGGCTGAGACTGATTCTACCCGAGGATGAAGCCTTACTTTCGGGTAAAAGTAGTCAGGCAGAGTGCCTGGATCATGGCCGAGAAAAACAAACACATGCACCACACACATTGGGGTCTATATTCCCCTGAAAGTTGTAAGACTCTGGATGAAAAAATGCCACCTCAGCCTCAAACCAGACACTGGCTGATTCTACCCGAGGACGAAGCCTTATTTTCGGGTAAAAGTAGTCAGGCAGAGTGCCTGAATCAAAAAGATGAAAAAGCATGAAAAGGAGTAAAATGCCATCCAAATACACTCCTTTGATGAAAAAAGAGGTGAACATGTGTGTGCGTGCGTGCCTCTAATTCCATCCAGAGAAACTCCTTTGATGAAAAAAGAGGTGAACATGTGTGTGCGTGCGTGCCTCTAATTCCATCCAAAGACACGCCTTTGATGAAAAAAGAGGTGAAAATGCATGAAAACGGTGAAAAAGCATGAAAATGAAAAAAAAATGCTTGTGCCACTGGGTCTCATACGGTGCCCTGGGTCATGTGAGCGGGTCAAACCGCCTTGAATTTCATTCAAATACACTCATTTGATAAAAAGAGTAAAAATGCATGAAAACGACTAAAAATCATGAAAATGGATAAAATGCCTGTGCCACTGTGTATAATATGATGTCATGGGTCACCTGAGTGGGTCAAACTGTGTTGTGTTGTGTTGTCCTTGCGAATGGAGTACCAGGGGTCCTTGCGAAAATATGACAGTGTGAAATGGAGTACCAGGGGAGCAAAAAGAAGAAGGGTGAAAAAAGAGGTAAAATGCATGAAAACTGTGAAAAAGCATGAAAATGAATAAAATGCGGGTCACATTATTCATAATATATGCCCCTGAAGCCCATAATACTTCCATGGGAACATGTCAGTGGAGCCTCCAGGCTGAGACTGATTCTACCCGAGGATGAAGCCTTACTTTCGGGTAAAAGTAGTCAGGCAGAGTGCCTGGATCATGGCCGAGAAAAACAAACACATGCACCACACACATTGGGGTCTATATTCCCCTGAAAGTTGTAAGACTCTGGATGAAAAAATGCCACCTCAGCCTCAAACCAGACACTGGCTGATTCTACCCGAGGACGAAGCCTTATTTTCGGGTAAAAGTAGTCAGGCAGAGTGCCTGAATCAAAAAGATGAAAAAGCATGAAAAGGAGTAAAATGCCATCCAAATACACTCCTTTGATGAAAAAAGAGGTGAACATGTGTGTGCGTGCGTGCCTCTAATTCCATCCAGAGACACTCCTTTGATGAAAAAAGAGGTGAACATGTGTGTGCGTGCGTGCCTCTAATTCCATCCAAAGACACGCCTTTGATGAAAAAAGAGGTTGAAAATGCATGAAAACGGTGAAAAAGCATGAAAATGAAAAAAAAAATGCTTGTGCCACTGGGTCTCATACGGTGCCCTGGGTCATGTGAGCGGGTCAAACCGCCTTGAATTTCATTCAAATACACTCATTTGATAAAAAGAGTAAAAATGCATGAAAACGACTAAAAATCATGAAAATGGATAAAATGCCTGTGCCACTGTGTATAATATGATGTCATGGGTCACCTGAGTGGGTCAAACTGTGTTGTGTTGTGTTGTCCTTGCGAATGGAGTACCAGGGGTCCTTGCGAAAATATGACAGAGTGTGAAATGGAGTACCAGGGGAGCAAAAAGAAGAAGGGGGAAAAAAGAGGTAAAATGCATGAAAACTGTGAAAAAGCATGAAAATGAATAAAATGCGGGTCACATTATTCATAATATATGCCCCTGAAGCCCATAATACTTCCATGGGAACATGTCAGTGGAGCCTCCAGGCTGAGACTGATTCTACCCGAGGATGAAGCCTTACTTTCGGGTAAAAGTAGTCAGGCAGAGTGCCTGGATCATGGCCGAGAAAAACAAACACATGCACCACACACATTGGGGTCTATATTCCCCTGAAAGTTGTAAGACTCTGGATGAAAAAATGCCACCTCAGCCTCAAACCAGACACTGGCTGATTCTACCCGAGGACGAAGCCTTATTTTCGGGTAAAAGTAGTCAGGCAGAGTGCCTGAATCAAAAAGATGAAAAAGCATGAAAAGGAGTAAAATGCCATCCAAATACACTCCTTTGATGAAAAAAGAGGTGAACATGTGTGTGCGTGCGTGCCTCTAATTCCATCCAGAGACACTCCTTTGATGAAAAAAGAGGTGAACATGTGTGTGCGTGCGTGCCTCTAATTCCATCCAAAGACACGCCTTTGATGAAAAAAGAGGTGAAAATGCATGAAAACGGTGAAAAAGCATGAAAATGAAAAAAAAATGCTTGTGCCACTGGGTCTCATACGGTGCCCTGGGTCATGTGAGCGGGTCAAACCGCCTTGAATTTCATTCAAATACACTCATTTGATAAAAAGAGTAAAAATGCATGAAAACGACTAAAAATCATGAAAATGGATAAAATGCCTGTGCCACTGTGTATAATATTATGTCATGGGTCACCTGAGTGGGTCAAACTGTGTTGTGTTGTGTTGTCCTTGCGAATGGAGTACCAGGGGTCCTTGCGAAAATATGACAGAGTGTGAAATGGAGTACCAGGGGAGCAAAAAGAAGAAGGGTGAAAAAAGAGGTAAAATGCATGAAAACTGTGAAAAAGCATGAAAATGAATAAAATGCGGGTCACATTATTCATAATATATGCCCCTGAAGCCCATAATACTTCCATGGGAACATGTCAGTGGAGCCTCCAGGCTGAGACTGATTCTACCCGAGGATGAAGCCTTACTTTCGAGTAAAAGTAGTCAGGCAGAGTGCCTGGATCATGGCCGAGAAAAACAAACACATGCACCACACACATTGTGGTCTATATTCCCCTGAAAGTTGTAAGACTCTGGATGAAAAAATGCCACCTCAGCCTCAAACCAGACACTGGCTGATTCTACCCGAGGACGAAGCCTTATTTTCGGGTAAAAGTAGTCAGGCAGAGTGCCTGAATCAAAAAGATGAAAAAGCATGAAAAGGAGTAAAATGCCATCCAAATACACTCCTTTGATGAAAAAAGAGGTGAACATGTGTGTGCGTGCGTGCCTCTAATTCCATCCAGAGACACTCCTTTGATGAAAAAAGAGGTGAACATGTGTGTGCGTGCGTGCCTCTAATTCCATCCAAAGACACGCCTTTGATGAAAAAAGAGGTGAAAATGCATGAAAACGGTGAAAAAGCATGAAAATGAAAAAAAAATGCTTGTGCCACTGGGTCTCATACGGTGCCCTGGGTCATGTGAGCGGGTCAAACCGCCTTGAATTTCATTCAAATACACTCATTTGATAAAAAGAGTAAAAATGCATGAAAACGACTAAAAATCATGAAAATGGATAAAATGCCTGTGCCACTGTGTATAATATGATGTCATGGGTCACCTGAGTGGGTCAAACTGTGTTGTGTTGTGTTGTCCTTGCGAATGGAGTACCAGGGGTCCTTGCGAAAATATGACAGAGTGTGAAATGGAGTACCAGGGGAGCAAAAAGAAGAAGGGTGAAAAAAGAGGTAAAATGCATGAAAACTGTGAAAAAGCATGAAAATGAATAAAATGCGGGTCACATTATTCATAATATATGCCCCTGAAGCCCATAATACTTCCATGGGAACATGTCAGTGGAGCCTCCAGGCTGAGACTGATTCTACCCGAGGATGAAGCCTTACTTTCGGGTAAAAGTAGTCAGGCAGAGTGCCTGGATCATGGCCGAGAAAAACAAACACATGCACCACACACATTGGGGTCTATATTCCCCTGAAAGTTGTAAGACTCTGGATGAAAAAATGCCACCTCAGCCTCAAACCAGACACTGGCTGATTCTACCCGAGGACGAAGCCTTATTTTCGGGTAAAAGTAGTCAGGCAGAGTGCCTGAATCAAAAAGATGAAAAAGCATGAAAAGGAGTAAAATGCCATCCAAATACACTCCTTTGATGAAAAAAGAGGTGAACATGTGTGTGCGTGCGTGCCTCTAATTCCATCCAGAGACACTCCTTTGATGAAAAAAGAGGTGAACATGTGTGTGCGTGCGTGCCTCTAATTCCATCCAAAGACACGCCTTTGATGAAAAAAGAGGTTGAAAATGCATGAAAACGGTTAAAAAGCATGAAAATGAAAAAAAAAATGCTTGTGCCACTGGGTCTCATACGGTGCCCTGGGTCATGTGAGCGGGTCAAACCGCCTTGAATTTCATTCAAATACACTCATTTGATAAAAAGAGTAAAAATGCATGAAAACGACTAAAAATCATGAAAATGGATAAAATGCCTGTGCCACTGTGTATAATATGATGTCATGGGTCACCTGAGTGGGTCAAACTGTGTTGTGTTGTGTTGTCCTTGCGAATGGAGTACCAGGGGTCCTTGCGAAAATATGACAGAGTGTGAAATGGAGTACCAGGGGAGCAAAAAGAAGAAGGGTGAAAAAAGAGGTAAAATGCATGAAAACTGTGAAAAAGCATGAAAATGAATAAAATGCGGGTCACATTATTCATAATATATGCCCCTGAAGCCCATAATACTTCCATGGGAACATGTCAGTGGAGCCTCCAGGCTGAGACTGATTCTACCCGAGGATGAAGCCTTACTTTCGGGTAAAAGTAGTCAGGCAGAGTGCCTGGATCATGGCCGAGAAAAACAAACACATGCACCACACACATTGGGGTCTATATTCCCCTGAAAGTTGTAAGACTCTGGATGAAAAAATGCCACCTCAGCCTCAAACCAGACACTGGCTGATTCTACCCGAGGACGAAGCCTTATTTTCGGGTAAAAGTAGTCAGGCAGAGTGCCTGAATCAAAAAGATGAAAAAGCATGAAAAGGAGTAAAATGCCATCCAAATACACTCCTTTGATGAAAAAAGAGGTGAACATGTGTGTGCGTGCGTGCCTCTAATTCCATCCAGAGAAACTCCTTTGATGAAAAAAGAGGTGAACATGTGTGTGCGTGCGTGCCTCTAATTCCATCCAAAGACACGCCTTTGATGAAAAAAGAGGTGAAAATGCATGAAAACGGTGAAAAAGCATGAAAATGAAAAAAAAATGCCTGTGCCACTGGGTCTCATACGGTGCCCTGGGTCATGTGAGCGGGTCAAACCGCATTGAATTTCATTCAAATACACTCATTTGATAAAAAGAGTAAAAATGCATGAAAACGACTAAAAATCATGAAAATGGATAAAATGCCTGTGCCACTGTGTATAATATGATGTCATGGGTCACCTGAGTGGGTCAAACTGTGTTGTGTTGTGTTGTCCTTGCGAATGGAGTACCAGGGGTCCTTGCGAAAATATGACAGAGTGTGAAATGGAGTACCAGGGGAGCAAAAAGAAGAAGGGGGAAAAAAGAGGTAAAATGCATGAAAACTGTGAAAAAGCATGAAAATGAATAAAATGCGGGTCACATTATTCATAATATATGCCCCTGAAGCCCATAATACTTCCATGGGAACATGTCAGTGGAGCCTCCAGGCTGAGACTGATTCTACCCGAGGATGAAGCCTTACTTTCGGGTAAAAGTAGTCAGGCAGAGTGCCTGGATCATGGCCGAGAAAAACAAACACATGCACCACACACATTGGGGTCTATATTCCCCTGAAAGTTGTAAGACTCTGGATGAAAAAAGCCTCAAACCAGACACTGGCTGATTCTACCCGAGGACGAAGCCTTATTTTCGGGTAAAAGTAGTCAGGCAGAGTGCCTGAATCAAAAAGATGAAAAAGCATGAAAAGGAGTAAAATGCCATCCAAATACACTCCTTTGATGAAAAAAGAGGTGAACATGTGTGTGCGTGCGTGCCTCTAATTCCATCCAGAGACACTCCTTTGATGAAAAAAGAGGTGAACATGTGTGTGCGTGCGTGCCTCTAATTCCATCCAAAGACACGCCTTTGATGAAAAAAGAGGTTGAAAATGCATGAAAACGGTGAAAAAGCATGAAAATGAAAAAAAAATGCTTGTGCCACTGGGTCTCATACGGTGCCCTGGGTCATGTGAGCGGGTCAAACCGCCTTGAATTTCATTCAAATACACTCATTTGATAAAAAGAGTAAAAATGCATGAAAACGACTAAAAATCATGAAAATGGATAAAATGCCTGTGCCACTGTGTATAATATGATGTCATGGGTCACCTGAGTGGGTCAAACTGTGTTGTGTTGTCCTTGCGAATGGAGTACCAGGGGTCCTTGCGAAAATATGACAGAGTGTGAAATGGAGTACCAGGGGAGCAAAAAGAAGAAGGGTGAAAAAAGAGGTAAAATGCATGAAAACTGTGAAAAAGCATGAAAATGAATAAAATGCGGGTCACATTATTCATAATATATGCCCCTGAAGCCCATAATACTTCCATGGGAACATGTCAGTGGAGCCTCCAGGCTGAGACTGATTCTACCCGAGGATGAAGCCTTACTTTCGGGTAAAAGTAGTCAGGCAGAGTGCCTGGATCATGGCCGAGAAAAACAAACACATGCACCACACACATTGGGGTCTATATTCCCCTGAAAGTTGTAAGACTCTGGATGAAAAAATGCCACCTCAGCCTCAAACCAGACACTGGCTGATTCTACCCGAGGACGAAGCCTTATTTTCGGGTAAAAGTAGTCAGGCAGAGTGCCTGAATCAAAAAGATGAAAAAGCATGAAAAGGAGTAAAATGCCATCCAAATACACTCCTTTGATGAAAAAAGAGGTGAACATGTGTGTGCGTGCGTGCCTCTAATTCCATCCAGAGACACTCCTTTGATGAAAAAAGAGGTGAACATGTGTGTGCGTGCGTGCCTCTAATTCCATCCAAAGACACGCCTTTGATGAAAAAAGAGGTTGAAAATGCATGAAAACGGTGAAAAAGCATGAAAATGAAAAAAAAATGCTTGTGCCACTGGGTCTCATACGGTGCCCTGGGTCATGTGAGCGGGTCAAACCGCCTTGAATTTCATTCAAATACACTCATTTGATAAAAAGAGTAAAAATGCATGAAAACGACTAAAAATCATGAAAATGGATAAAATGCCTGTGCCACTGTGTATAATATGATGTCATGGGTCACCTGAGTGGGTCAAACTGTGTTGTGTTGTGTTGTCCTTGCGAATGGAGTACCAGGGGTCCTTGCGAAAATATGACAGAGTGTGAAATGGAGTACCAGGGGAGCAAAAAGAAGAAGGGGGAAAAAAGAGGTAAAATGCATGAAAACTGTGAAAAAGCATGAAAATGAATAAAATGCGGGTCACATTATTCATAATATATGCCCCTGAAGCCCATAATACTTCCATGGGAACATGTCAGTGGAGCCTCCAGGCTGAGACTGATTCTACCCGAGGATGAAGCCTTACTTTCGGGTAAAAGTAGTCAGGCAGAGTGCCTGGATCATGGCCGAGAAAAACAAACACATGCACCACACACATTGGGGTCTATATTCCCCTGAAAGTTGTAAGACTCTGGATGAAAAAATGCCACCTCAGCCTCAAACCAGACACTGGCTGATTCTACCCGAGGACGAAGCCTTATTTTCGGGTAAAAGTAGTCAGGCAGAGTGCCTGAATCAAAAAGATGAAAAAGCATGAAAAGGAGTAAAATGCCATCCAAATACACTCCTTTGATGAAAAAAGAGGTGAACATGTGTGTGCGTGCGTGCCTCTAATTCCATCCAGAGACACTCCTTTGATGAAAAAAGAGGTGAACATGTGTGTGCGTGCGTGCCTCTAATTCCATCCAAAGACACGCCTTTGATGAAAAAAGAGGTTGAAAATGCATGAAAACGGTGAAAAAGCATGAAAATGAAAAAAAAATGCTTGTGCCACTGGGTCTCATACGGTGCCCTGGGTCATGTGAGCGGGTCAAACCGCCTTGAATTTCATTCAAATACACTCATTTGATAAAAAGAGTAAAAATGCATGAAAACGACTAAAAATCATGAAAATGGATAAAATGCCTGTGCCACTGTGTATAATATGATGTCATGGGTCACCTGAGTGGGTCAAACTGTGTTGTGTTGTGTTGTCCTTGCGAATGGAGTACCAGGGGTGCGAGGCTGTCCTTGCGAAAATATGACAGAGTGTGAAATGGAGTACCAGGGGAGCAAAAAGAAGAAGGGGGAAAAAAGAGGTAAAATGCATGAAAACTGTGAAAAAGCATGAAAATGAATAAAATGCGGGTCACATTATTCATAATATATGCCCCTGAAGCCCATAATACTTCCATGGGAACATGTCAGTGGAGCCTCCAGGCTGAGACTGATTCTACCCGAGGATGAAGCCTTACTTTCGGGTAAAAGTAGTCAGGCAGAGTGCCTGGATCATGGCCGAGAAAAACAAACACATGCACCACACACATTGGGGTCTATATTCCCCTGAAAGTTGTAAGACTCTGGATGAAAAAATGCCACCTCAGCCTCAAACCAGACACTGGCTGATTCTACCCGAGGACGAAGCCTTATTTTCGGGTAAAAGTAGTCAGGCAGAGTGCCTGAATCAAAAAGATGAAAAAGCATGAAAAGGAGTAAAATGCCATCCAAATACACTCCTTTGATGAAAAAAGAGGTGAACATGTGTGTGCGTGCGTGCCTCTAATTCCATCCAGAGACACTCCTTTGATGAAAAAAGAGGTGAACATGTGTGTGCGTGCGTGCCTCTAATTCCATCCAAAGACACGCCTTTGATGAAAAAAGAGGTGAAAATGCATGAAAACGGTGAAAAAGCATGAAAATGAAAAAAAAATGCTTGTGCCACTGGGTCTCATACGGTGCCCTGGGTCATGTGAGCGGGTCAAACCGCCTTGAATTTCATTCAAATACACTCATTTGATAAAAAGAGTAAAAATGCATGAAAACGACTAAAAATCATGAAAATGGATAAAATGCCTGTGCCACTGTGTATAATATGATGTCATGGGTCACCTCAGTGGGTCAAACTGTGTTGTGTTGTGTTGTCCTTGCGAATGGAGTACCAGGGGTGCGAGGCTGTCCTTGCGAAAATATGACAGAGTGTGAAATGGAGTACCAGGGGAGCAAAAAGAAGAAGGGGGAAAAAAGAGGTAAAATGCATGAAAACTGTGAAAAAGCATGAAAATGAATAAAATGCGGGTCACATTATTCATAATATATGCCCCTGAAGCCCATAATACTTCCATGGGAACATGTCAGTGGAGCCTCCAGGCTGAGACTGATTCTACCCGAGGATGAAGCCTTACTTTCGGGTAAAAGTAGTCAGGCAGAGTGCCTGGATCATGGCCGAGAAAAACAAACACATGCACCACACACATTGGGGTCTATATTCCCCTGAAAGTTGTAAGACTCTGGATGAAAAAATGCCACCTCAGCCTCAAACCAGACACTGGCTGATTCTACACGAGGACGAAGCCTTATTTTCGGGTAAAAGTAGTCAGGCAGAGTGCCTGAATCAAAAAGATGAAAAAGCATGAAAAGGAGTAAAATGCCATCCAAATACACTCCTTTGATGAAAAAAGAGGTGAACATGTGTGTGCGTGCGTGCCTCTAATTCCATCCAGAGACACTCCTTTGATGAAAAAAGAGGTGAACATGTGTGTGCGTGCGTGCCTCTAATTCCATCCAAAGACACTCCTTTGATGAAAAAAGAGGTGAACATGTGTGTGCGTGCGTGCCTCTAATTCCATCCAAAGACACGCCTTTGATGAAAAAAGAGGTGAAAATGCATGAAAACGGTGAAAAAGCATGAAAATGAAAAAAAAATGCTTGTGCCACTGGGTCTCATACGGTGCCCTGGGTCATGTGAGCGGGTCAAACCGCCTTGAATTTCATTCAAATACACTCATTTGATAAAAAGAGTAAAAATGCATGAAAACGACTAAAGATCATGAAAATGGATAAAATGCCTGTGCCACTGTGTATAATATGATGTCATGGGTCACCTGAGTGGGTCAAACTGTGTTGTGTTGTGTTGTCCTTGCGAATGGAGTACCAGGGGTCCTTGCGAAAATATGACAGAGTGTGAAATGGAGTACCAGGGGAGCAAAAAGAAGAAGGGTGAAAAAAGAGGTAAAATGCATGTAAACTGTGAAAAAGCATGAAAATGAATAAAATGCGGGTCACATTATTCATAATATATGCCCCTGAAGCCCATAATACTTCCATGGGAACATGTCAGTGGAGCCTCCAGGCTGAGACTGATTCTACCCGAGGATGAAGCCTTACTTTCGGGTAAAAGTAGTCAGGCAGAGTGCCTGGATCATGGCCGAGAAAAACAAACACATGCACCACACACATTGGGGTCTATATTCCCCTGAAAGTTGTAAGACTCTGGATGAAAAAATGCCACCTCAGCCTCAAACCAGACACTGGCTGATTCTACCCGAGGACGAAGCCTTATTTTCGGGTAAAAGTAGTCAGGCAGAGTGCCTGAATCAAAAAGATGAAAAAGCATGAAAAGGAGTAAAATGCCATCCAAATACACTCCTTTGATGAAAAAAGAGGTGAACATGTGTGTGCGTGCGTGCCTCTAATTCCATCCAGAGACACTCCTTTGATGAAAAAAAAGGTGAACATGTGTGTGCGTGCGTGCCTCTAATTCCATCCAAAGACACGCCTTTGATGAAAAAAGAGGTGAAAATGCATGAAAACGGTGAAAAAGCATGAAAATGAAAAAAAAATGCTTGTGCCACTGGGTCTCATACGGTGCCCTGGGTCATGTGAGCGGGTCAAACCGCCTTGAATTTCATTCAAATACACTCATTTGATAAAAAGAGTAAAAATGCATGAAAACGACTAAAAATCATGAAAATGGATAAAATGCCTGTGCCACTGTGTATAATATGATGTCATGGGTCACCTGAGTGGGTCAAACTGTGTTGTGTTGTGTTGTCCTTGCGAATGGAGTACCAGGGGTCCTTGCGAAAATATGACAGAGTGTGAAATGGAGTACCAGGGGAGCAAAAAGAAGAAGGGTGAAAAAAGAGGTAAAATGCATGAAAACTGTGAAAAAGCATGAAAATGAATAAAATGCGGGTCACATTATTCATAATATATGCCCCTGAAGCCCATAATACTTCCATGGGAACATGTCAGTGGAGCCTCCAGGCTGAGACTGATTCTACCCGAGGATGAAGCCTTACTTTCGGGTAAAAGTAGTCAGGCAGAGTGCCTGGATCATGGCCGAGAAAAACAAACACATGCACCACACACATTGGGGTCTATATTCCCCTGAAAGTTGTAAGACTCTGGATGAAAAAATGCCACCTCAGCCTCAAACCAGACACTGGCTGATTCTACCCGAGGACGAAGCCTTATTTTCGGGTAAAAGTAGTCAGGCAGAGTGCCTGAATCAAAAAGATGAAAAAGCATGAAAAGGAGTAAAATGCCATCCAAATACACTCCTTTGATGAAAAAAGAGGTGAACATGTGTGTGCGTGCGTGCCTCTAATTCCATCCAGAGACACTCCTTTGATGAAAAAAGAGGTGAACATGTGTGTGCGTGCGTGCCTCTAATTCCATCCAAAGACACGCCTTTGATGAAAAAAGAGGTGAAAATGCATGAAAACGGTGAAAAAGCATGAAAATGAAAAAAAAATGCTTGTGCCACTGGGTCTCATACGGTGCCCTGGGTCATGTGAGCGGGTCAAACCGCCTTGAATTTCATTCAAATACACTCATTTGATAAAAAGAGTAAAAATGCATGAAAACGACTAAAAATCATGAAAATGGATAAAATGCCTGTGCCACTGTGTATAATATGATGTCATGGGTCACCTGAGTGGGTCAAACTGTGTTGTGTTGTGTTGTCCTTGCGAATGGAGTACCAGGGGTCCTTGCGAAAATATGACAGAGTGTGAAATGGAGTACCAGGGGAGCAAAAAGAAGAAGGGTGAAAAAAGAGGTAAAATGCATGAAAACTGTGAAAAAGCATGAAAATGAATAAAATGCGGGTCACATTATTCATAATATATGCCCCTGAAGCCCATAATACTTCCATGGGAACATGTCAGTGGAGCCTCCAGGCTGAGACTGATTCTACCCGAGGATGAAGCCTTACTTTCGGGTAAAAGTAGTCAGGCAGAGTGCCTGGATCATGGCCGAGAAAAACAAACACATGCACCACACACATTGGGGTCTATATTCCCCTGAAAGTTGTAAGACTCTGGATGAAAAAATGCCACCTCAGCCTCAAACCAGACACTGGCTGATTCTACCCGAGGACGAAGCCTTATTTTCGGGTAAAAGTAGTCAGGCAGAGTGCCTGAATCAAAAAGATGAAAAAGCATGAAAAGGACTAAAATGCCATCCAAATACACTCCTTTGATGAAAAAAGAGGTGAACATGTGTGTGCGTGCGTGCCTCTAATTCCATCCAGAGACACTCCTTTGATGAAAAAAGAGGTGAACATGTGTGTGCGTGCGTGCCTCTAATTCCATCCAAAGACACGCCTTTGATGAAAAAAGAGGTGAAAATGCATGAAAACGGTGAAAAAGCATGAAAATGAAAAAAAAATGCTTGTGCCACTGGGTCTCATACGGTGCCCTGGGTCATGTGAGCGGGTCAAACCGCCTTGAATTTCATTCAAATACACTCATTTGATAAAAAGAGTAAAAATGCATGAAAACGACTAAAAATCATGAAAATGGATAAAATGCCTGTGCCACTGTGTATAATATGATGTCATGGGTCACCTGAGTGGGTCAAACTGTGTTGTGTTGTGTTGTCCTTGCGAATGGAGTACCAGGGGTCCTTGCGAAAATATGACAGAGTGTGAAATGGAGTACCAGGGGAGCAAAAAGAAGAAGGGTGAAAAAGAGGTAAAATGCATGAAAACTGTGAAAAAGCATGAAAATGAATAAAATGCGGGTCACATTATTCATAATATATGCCCCTGAAGCCCATAATACTTCCATGGGAACATGTCAGTGGAGCCTCCAGGCTGAGACTGATTCTACCCGAGGATGAAGCCTTACTTTCGGGTAAAAGTAGTCAGGCAGAGTGCCTGGATCATGGCCGAGAAAAACAAACACATGCACCACACACATTGGGGTCTATATTCCCCTGAAAGTTGTAAGACTCTGGATGAAAAAATGCCACCTCAGCCTCAAACCAGACACTGGCTGATTCTACCCGAGGACGAAGCCTTATTTTCGGGTAAAAGTAGTCAGGCAGAGTGCCTGAATCAAAAAGATGAAAAAGCATGAAAAGGAGTAAAATGCCATCCAAATACACTCCTTTGATGAAAAAAGAGGTGAACATGTGTGTGCGTGCGTGCCTCTAATTCCATCCAGAGACACTCCTTTGATGAAAAAAGAGGTGAACATGTGTGTGCGTGCGTGCCTCTAATTCCATCCAAAGACACGCCTTTGATGAAAAAAGAGGTTGAAAATGCATGAAAACGGTGAAAAAGCATGAAAATGAAAAAAAAATGCTTGTGCCACTGGGTCTCATACGGTGCCCTGGGTCATGTGAGCGGGTCAAACCGCCTTGAATTTCATTCAAATACACTCATTTGATAAAAAGAGTAAAAATGCATGAAAACGACTAAAAATCATGAAAATGGATAAAATGCCTGTGCCACTGTGTATAATATGATGTCATGGGTCACCTGAGTGGGTCAAACTGTGTTGTGTTGTGTTGTCCTTGCGAATGGAGTACCAGGGGTGCGAGGCTGTCCTTGCGAAAATATGACAGAGTGTGAAATGGAGTACCAGGGGAGCAAAAAGAAGAAGGGGGAAAAAAGAGGTAAAATGCATGAAAACTGTGAAAAAGCATGAAAATGAATAAAATGCGGGTCACATTATTCATAATATATGCCCCTGAAGCCCATAATACTTCCATGGGAACATGTCAGTGGAGCCTCCAGGCTGAGACTGATTCTACCCGAGGATGAAGCCTTACTTTCGGGTAAAAGTAGTCAGGCAGAGTGCCTGGATCATGGCCGAGAAAAACAAACACATGCAACACACACATTGGGGTCTATATTCCCCTGAAAGTTGTAAGACTCTGGATGAAAAAATGCCACCTCAGCCTCAAACCAGACACTGGCTGATTCTACCCGAGGACGAAGCCTTATTTTCGGGTAAAAGTAGTCAGGCAGAGTGCCTGAATCAAAAAGATGAAAAAGCATGAAAAGGAGTAAAATGCCATCCAAATACACTCCTTTGATGAAAAAAGAGGTGAACATGTGTGTGCGTGCGTGCCTCTAATTCCATCCAGAGACACTCCTTTGATGAAAAAAGAGGTGAACATGTGTGTGCGTGCGTGCCTCTAATTCCATCCAAAGACACGCCTTTGATGAAAAAAGAGGTTGAAAATGCATGAAAACGGTGAAAAAGCATGAAAATGAAAAAAAAATGCTTGTGCCACTGGGTCTCATACGGTGCCCTGGGTCATGTGAGCGGGTCAAACCGCCTTGAATTTCATTCAAATACACTCATTTGATAAAAAGAGTAAAAATGCATGAAAACGACTAAAAATCATGAAAATGGATAAAATGCCTGTGCCACTGTGTATAATATGATGTCATGGGTCACCTGAGTGGGTCAAACTGTGTTGTGTTGTCCTTGCGAATGGAGTACCAGGGGTCCTTGCGAAAATATGACAGAGTGTGAAATGGAGTACCAGGGGAGCAAAAAGAAGAAGGGTGAAAAAAGAGGTAAAATGCATGAAAACTGTGAAAAAGCATGAAAATGAATAAAATGCGGGTCACATTATTCATAATATATGCCCCTGAAGCCCATAATACTTCCATGGGAACATGTCAGTGGAGCCTCCAGGCTGAGACTGATTCTACCCGAGGATGAAGCCTTACTTTCGGGTAAAAGTAGTCAGGCAGAGTGCCTGGATCATGGCCGAGAAAAACAAACACATGCACCACACACATTGGGGTCTATATTCCCCTGAAAGTTGTAAGACTCTGGATGAAAAAATGCCACCTCAGCCTCAAACCAGACACTGGCTGATTCTACCCGAGGACGAAGCCTTATTTTCGGGTAAAAGTAGTCAGGCAGAGTGCCTGAATCAAAAAGATGAAAAAGCATGAAAAGGAGTAAAATGCCATCCAAATACACTCCTTTGATGAAAAAAGAGGTGAACATGTGTGTGCGTGCGTGCCTCTAATTCCATCCAGAGACACTCCTTTGATGAAAAAAGAGGTGAACATGTGTGTGCGTGCGTGCCTCTAATTCCATCCAAAGACACGCCTTTGATGAAAAAAGAGGTTGAAAATGCATGAAAACGGTGAAAAAGCATGAAAATGAAAAAAAAATGCTTGTGCCACTGGGTCTCATACGGTGCCCTGGGTCATGTGAGCGGGTCAAACCGCCTTGAATTTCATTCAAATACACTCATTTGATAAAAAGAGTAAAAATGCATGAAAACGACTAAAAATCATGAAAATGGATAAAATGCCTGTGCCACTGTGTATAATATGATGTCATGGGTCACCTGAGTGGGTCAAACTGTGTTGTGTTGTGTTGTCCTTGCGAATGGAGTACCAGGGGTCCTTGCGAAAATATGACAGAGTGTGAAATGGAGTACCAGGGGAGCAAAAAGAAGAAGGGGGAAAAAAGAGGTAAAATGCATGAAAACTGTGAAAAAGCATGAAAATGAATAAAATGCGGGTCACATTATTCATAATATATGCCCCTGAAGCCCATAATACTTCCATGGGAACATGTCAGTGGAGCCTCCAGGCTGAGACTGATTCTACCCGAGGATGAAGCCTTACTTTCGGGTAAAAGTAGTCAGGCAGAGTGCCTGGATCATGGCCGAGAAAAACAAACACATGCACCACACACATTGGGGTCTATATTCCCCTGAAAGTTGTAAGACTCTGGATGAAAAAATGCCACCTCAGCCTCAAACCAGACACTGGCTGATTCTACCCGAGGACGAAGCCTTATTTTCGGGTAAAAGTAGTCAGGCAGAGTGCCTGAATCAAAAAGATGAAAAAGCATGAAAAGGAGTAAAATGCCATCCAAATACACTCCTTTGATGAAAAAAGAGGTGAACATGTGTGTGCGTGCGTGCCTCTAATTCCATCCAGAGACACTCCTTTGATGAAAAAAGAGGTGAACATGTGTGTGCGTGCGTGCCTCTAATTCCATCCAAAGACACGCCTTTGATGAAAAAAGAGGTTGAAAATGCATGAAAACGGTGAAAAAGCATGAAAATGAAAAAAAAATGCTTGTGCCACTGGGTCTCATACGGTGCCCTGGGTCATGTGAGCGGGTCAAACCGCCTTGAATTTCATTCAAATACACTCATTTGATAAAAAGAGTAAAAATGCATGAAAACGACTAAAAATCATGAAAATGGATAAAATGCCTGTGCCACTGTGTATAATATGATGTCATGGGTCACCTGAGTGGGTCAAACTGTGTTGTGTTGTGTTGTCCTTGCGAATGGAGTACCAGGGGTGCGAGGCTGTCCTTGCGAAAATATGACAGAGTGTGAAATGGAGTACCAGGGGAGCAAAAAGAAGAAGGGGGAAAAAAGAGGTAAAATGCATGAAAACTGTGAAAAAGCATGAAAATGAATAAAATGCGGGTCACATTATTCATAATATATGCCCCTGAAGCCCATAATACTTCCATGGGAACATGTCAGTGGAGCCTCCAGGCTGAGACTGATTCTACCCGAGGATGAAGCCTTACTTTCGGGTAAAAGTAGTCAGGCAGAGTGCCTGGATCATGGCCGAGAAAAACAAACACATGCACCACACACATTGGGGTCTATATTCCCCTGAAAGTTGTAAGACTCTGGATGAAAAAATGCCACCTCAGCCTCAAACCAGACACTGGCTGATTCTACCCGAGGACGAAGCCTTATTTTCGGGTAAAAGTAGTCAGGCAGAGTGCCTGAATCAAAAAGATGAAAAAGCATGAAAAGGAGTAAAATGCCATCCAAATACACTCCTTTGATGAAAAAAGAGGTGAACATGTGTGTGCGTGCGTGCCTCTAATTCCATCCAGAGACACTCCTTTGATGAAAAAAGAGGTGAACATGTGTGTGCGTGCGTGCCTCTAATTCCATCCAAAGACACGCCTTTGATGAAAAAAGAGGTGAAAATGCATGAAAACGGTGAAAAAGCATGAAAATGAAAAAAAAATGCTTGTGCCACTGGGTCTCATACGGTGCCCTGGGTCATGTGAGCGGGTCAAACCGCCTTGAATTTCATTCAAATACACTCATTTGATAAAAAGAGTAAAAATGCATGAAAACGACTAAAAATCATGAAAATGGATAAAATGCCTGTGCCACTGTGTATAATATGATGTCATGGGTCACCTGAGTGGGTCAAACTGTGTTGTGTTGTGTTGTCCTTGCGAATGGAGTACCAGGGGTGCGAGGCTGTCCTTGCGAAAATATGACAGAGTGTGAAATGGAGTACCAGGGGAGCAAAAAGAAGAAGGGGGAAAAAAGAGGTAAAATGCATGAAAACTGTGAAAAAGCATGAAAATGAATAAAATGCGGGTCACATTATTCATAATATATGCCCCTGAAGCCCATAATACTTCCATGGGAACATGTCAGTGGAGCCTCCAGGCTGAGACTGATTCTACCCGAGGATGAAGCCTTACTTTCGGGTAAAAGTAGTCAGGCAGAGTGCCTGGATCATGGCCGAGAAAAACAAACACATGCACCACACACATTGGGGTCTATATTCCCCTGAAAGTTGTAAGACTCTGGATGAAAAAATGCCACCTCAGCCTCAAACCAGACACTGGCTGATTCTACACGAGGACGAAGCCTTATTTTCGGGTAAAAGTAGTCAGGCAGAGTGCCTGAATCAAAAAGATGAAAAAGCATGAAAAGGAGTAAAATGCCATCCAAATACACTCCTTTGATGAAAAAAGAGGTGAACATGTGTGTGCGTGCGTGCCTCTAATTCCATCCAGAGACACTCCTTTGATGAAAAAAGAGGTGAACATGTGTGTGCGTGCGTGCCTCTAATTCCATCCAAAGACACTCCTTTGATGAAAAAAGAGGTGAACATGTGTGTGCGTGCGTGCCTCTAATTAGAGGCACGCACGCACACACATGTTCACCTCTTTTTTGAAAAAAAAGACACGCCTTTGATGAAAAAAGAGGTGAAAATGCATGAAAACGGTGAAAAAGCATGAAAATGAAAAAAAAATGCTTGTGCCACTGGGTCTCATACGGTGCCCTGGGTCATGTGAGCGGGTCAAACCGCCTTGAATTTCATTCAAATACACTCATTTGATAAAAAGAGTAAAAATGCATGAAAACGACTAAAGATCATGAAAATGGATAAAATGCCTGTGCCACTGTGTATAATATGATGTCATGGGTCACCTGAGTGGGTCAAACTGTGTTGTGTTGTGTTGTCCTTGCGAATGGAGTACCAGGGGTCCTTGCGAAAATATGACAGAGTGTGAAATGGAGTACCAGGGGAGCAAAAAGAAGAAGGGTGAAAAAAGAGGTAAAATGCATGTAAACTGTGAAAAAGCATGAAAATGAATAAAATGCGGGTCACATTATTCATAATATATGCCCCTGAAGCCCTTAATACTTCCATGGGAACATGTCAGTGGAGCCTCCAGGCTGAGACTGATTCTACCCGAGGATGAAGCCTTACTTTCGGGTAAAAGTAGTCAGGCAGAGTGCCTGGATCATGGCCGAGAAAAACAAACACATGCACCACACACATTGGGGTCTATATTCCCCTGAAAGTTGTAAGACTCTGGATGAAAAAATGCCACCTCAGCCTCAAACCAGACACTGGCTGATTCTACCCGAGGACGAAGCCTTATTTTCGGGTAAAAGTAGTCAGGCAGAGTGCCTGAATCAAAAAGATGAAAAAGCATGAAAAGGAGTAAAATGCCATCCAAATACACTCCTTTGATGAAAAAAGAGGTGAACATGTGTGTGCGTGCGTGCCTCTAATTCCATCCAGAGACACTCCTTTGATGAAAAAAGAGGTGAACATGTGTGTGCGTGCGTGCCTCTAATTCCATCCAAAGACACGCCTTTGATGAAAAAAGAGGTTGAAAATGCATGAAAACGGTGAAAAAGCATGAAAATGAAAAAAAAATGCTTGTGCCACTGGGTCTCATACGGTGCCCTGGGTCATGTGAGCGGGTCAAACCGCCTTGAATTTCATTCAAATACACTCATTTGATAAAAAGAGTAAAAATGCATGAAAACGACTAAAAATCATGAAAATGGATAAAATGCCTGTGCCACTGTGTATAATATGATGTCATGGGTCACCTGAGTGGGTCAAACTGTGTTGTGTTGTGTTGTCCTTGCGAATGGAGTACCAGGGGTCCTTGCGAAAATATGACAGAGTGTGAAATGGAGTACCAGGGGAGCAAAAAGAAGAAGGGTGAAAAAAGAGGTAAAATGCATGAAAACTGTGAAAAAGCATGAAAATGAATAAAATGCGGGTCACATTATTCATAATATATGCCCCTGAAGCCCATAATACTTCCATGGGAACATGTCAGTGGAGCCTCCAGGCTGAGACTGATTCTACCCGAGGATGAAGCCTTACTTTCGGGTAAAAGTAGTCAGGCAGAGTGCCTGGATCATGGCCGAGAAAAACAAACACATGCACCACACACATTGGGGTCTATATTCCCCTGAAAGTTGTAAGACTCTGGATGAAAAAATGCCACCTCAGCCTCAAACCAGACACTGGCTGATTCTACCCGAGGACGAAGCCTTATTTTCGGGTAAAAGTAGTCAGGCAGAGTGCCTGAATCAAAAAGATGAAAAAGCATGAAAAGGAGTAAAATGCCATCCAAATACACTCCTTTGATGAAAAAAGAGGTGAACATGTGTGTGCGTGCGTGCCTCTAATTCCATCCAGAGACACTCCTTTGATGAAAAAAGAGGTGAACATGTGTGTGCGTGCGTGCCTCTAATTCCATCCAAAGACACGCCTTTGATGAAAAAAGAGGTTGAAAATGCATGAAAACGGTGAAAAAGCATGAAAATGAAAAAAAAATGCTTGTGCCACTGGGTCTCATACGGTGCCCTGGGTCATGTGAGCGGGTCAAACCGCCTTGAATTTCATTCAAATACACTCATTTGATAAAAAGAGTAAAAATGCATGAAAACGACTAAAAATCATGAAAATGGATAAAATGCCTGTGCCACTGTGTATAATATGATGTCATGGGTCACCTGAGTGGGTCAAACTGTGTTGTGTTGTGTTGTCCTTGCGAATGGAGTACCAGGGGTCCTTGCGAAAATATGACAGAGTGTGAAATGGAGTACCAGGGGAGCAAAAAGAAGAAGGGTGAAAAAAGAGGTAAAATGCATGAAAACTGTGAAAAAGCATGAAAATGAATAAAATGCGGGTCACATTATTCATAATATATGCCCCTGAAGCCCATAATACTTCCATGGGAACATGTCAGTGGAGCCTCCAGGCTGAGACTGATTCTACCCGAGGATGAAGCCTTACTTTCGGGTAAAAGTAGTCAGGCAGAGTGCCTGGATCATGGCCGAGAAAAACAAACACATGCACCACACACATTGGGGTCTATATTCCCCTGAAAGTTGTAAGACTCTGGATGAAAAAATGCCACCTCAGCCTCAAACCAGACACTGGCTGATTCTACCCGAGGACGAAGCCTTATTTTCGGGTAAAAGTAGTCAGGCAGAGTGCCTGAATCAAAAAGATGAAAAAGCATGAAAAGGAGTAAAATGCCATCCAAATACACTCCTTTGATGAAAAAAGAGGTGAACATGTGTGTGCGTGCGTGCCTCTAATTCCATCCAGAGACACTCCTTTGATGAAAAAAGAGGTGAACATGTGTGTGCGTGCGTGCCTCTAATTCCATCCAAAGACACGCCTTTGATGAAAAAAGAGGTTGAAAATGCATGAAAACGGTGAAAAAGCATGAAAATGAAAAAAAAATGCTTGTGCCACTGGGTCTCATACGGTGCCCTGGGTCATGTGAGCGGGTCAAACCGCCTTGAATTTCATTCAAATACACTCATTTGATAAAAAGAGTAAAAATGCATGAAAACGACTAAAAATCATGAAAATGGATAAAATGCCTGTGCCACTGTGTATAATATGATGTCATGGGTCACCTGAGTGGGTCAAACTGTGTTGTGTTGTGTTGTCCTTGCGAATGGAGTACCAGGGGTCCTTGCGAAAATATGACAGAGTGTGAAATGGAGTACCAGGGGAGCAAAAAGAAGAAGGGGGAAAAAAGAGGTAAAATGCATGAAAACTGTGAAAAAGCATGAAAATGAATAAAATGCGGGTCACATTATTCATAATATATGCCCCTGAAGCCCATAATACTTCCATGGGAACATGTCAGTGGAGCCTCCAGGCTGAGACTGATTCTACCCGAGGATGAAGCCTTACTTTCGGGTAAAAGTAGTCAGGCAGAGTGCCTGGATCATGGCCGAGAAAAACAAACACATGCACCACACACATTGGGGTCTATATTCCCCTGAAAGTTGTAAGACTCTGGATGAAAAAATGCCACCTCAGCCTCAAACCAGACACTGGCTGATTCTACCCGAGGACGAAGCCTTATTTTCGGGTAAAAGTAGTCAGGCAGAGTGCCTGAATCAAAAAGATGAAAAAGCATGAAAAGGAGTAAAATGCCATCCAAATACACTCCTTTGATGAAAAAAGAGGTGAACATGTGTGTGCGTGCGTGCCTCTAATTCCATCCAGAGACACTCCTTTGATGAAAAAAGAGGTGAACATGTGTGTGCGTGCGTGCCTCTAATTCCATCCAAAGACACGCCTTTGATGAAAAAAGAGGTTGAAAATGCATGAAAACGGTGAAAAAGCATGAAAATGAAAAAAAAATGCTTGTGCCACTGGGTCTCATACGGTGCCCTGGGTCATGTGAGCGGGTCAAACCGCCTTGAATTTCATTCAAATACACTCATTTGATAAAAAGAGTAAAAATGCATGAAAACGACTAAAAATCATGAAAATGGATAAAATGCCTGTGCCACTGTGTATAATATGATGTCATGGGTCACCTGAGTGGGTCAAACTGTGTTGTGTTGTGTTGTCCTTGCGAATGGAGTACCAGGGGTGCGAGGCTGTCCTTGCGAAAATATGACAGAGTGTGAAATGGAGTACCAGGGGAGCAAAAAGAAGAAGGGGGAAAAAAGAGGTAAAATGCATGAAAACTGTGAAAAAGCATGAAAATGAATAAAATGCGGGTCACATTATTCATAATATATGCCCCTGAAGCCCATAATACTTCCATGGGAACATGTCAGTGGAGCCTCCAGGCTGAGACTGATTCTACCCGAGGATGAAGCCTTACTTTCGGGTAAAAGTAGTCAGGCAGAGTGCCTGGATCATGGCCGAGAAAAACAAACACATGCACCACACACATTGGGGTCTATATTCCCCTGAAAGTTGTAAGACTCTGGATGAAAAAATGCCACCTCAGCCTCAAACCAGACACTGGCTGATTCTACCCGAGGACGAAGCCTTATTTTCGGGTAAAAGTAGTCAGGCAGAGTGCCTGAATCAAAAAGATGAAAAAGCATGAAAAGGAGTAAAATGCCATCCAAATACACTCCTTTGATGAAAAAAGAGGTGAACATGTGTGTGCGTGCGTGCCTCTAATTCCATCCAGAGACACTCCTTTGATGAAAAAAGAGGTGAACATGTGTGTGCGTGCGTGCCTCTAATTCCATCCAAAGACACGCCTTTGATGAAAAAAGAGGTGAAAATGCATGAAAACGGTGAAAAAGCATGAAAATGAAAAAAAAATGCTTGTGCCACTGGGTCTCATACGGTGCCCTGGGTCATGTGAGCGGGTCAAACCGCCTTGAATTTCATTCAAATACACTCATTTGATAAAAAGAGTAAAAATGCATGAAAACGACTAAAAATCATGAAAATGGATAAAATGCCTGTGCCACTGTGTATAATATGATGTCATGGGTCACCTGAGTGGGTCAAACTGTGTTGTGTTGTGTTGTCCTTGCGAATGGAGTACCAGGGGTGCGAGGCTGTCCTTGCGAAAATATGACAGAGTGTGAAATGGAGTACCAGGGGAGCAAAAAGAAGAAGGGGGAAAAAAGAGGTAAAATGCATGAAAACTGTGAAAAAGCATGAAAATGAATAAAATGCGGGTCACATTATTCATAATATATGCCCCTGAAGCCCATAATACTTCCATGGGAACATGTCAGTGGAGCCTCCAGGCTGAGACTGATTCTACCCGAGGATGAAGCCTTACTTTCGGGTAAAAGTAGTCAGGCAGAGTGCCTGGATCATGGCCGAGAAAAACAAACACATGCACCACACACATTGGGGTCTATATTCCCCTGAAAGTTGTAAGACTCTGGATGAAAAAATGCCACCTCAGCCTCAAACCAGACACTGGCTGATTCTACACGAGGACGAAGCCTTATTTTCGGGTAAAAGTAGTCAGGCAGAGTGCCTGAATCAAAAAGATGAAAAAGCATGAAAAGGAGTAAAATGCCATCCAAATACACTCCTTTGATGAAAAAAGAGGTGAACATGTGTGTGCGTGCGTGCCTCTAATTCCATCCAGAGACACTCCTTTGATGAAAAAAGAGGTGAACATGTGTGTGCGTGCGTGCCTCTAATTCCATCCAAAGACACTCCTTTGATGAAAAAAGAGGTGAACATGTGTGTGCGTGCGTGCCTCTAATTCCATCCAAAGACACGCCTTTGATGAAAAAAGAGGTGAAAATGCATGAAAACGGTGAAAAAGCATGAAAATGAAAAAAAAATGCTTGTGCCACTGGGTCTCATACGGTGCCCTGGGTCATGTGAGCGGGTCAAACCGCCTTGAATTTCATTCAAATACACTCATTTGATAAAAAGAGTAAAAATGCATGAAAACGACTAAAGATCATGAAAATGGATAAAATGCCTGTGCCACTGTGTATAATATGATGTCATGGGTCACCTGAGTGGGTCAAACTGTGTTGTGTTGTGTTGTCCTTGCGAATGGAGTACCAGGGGTCCTTGCGAAAATATGACAGAGTGTGAAATGGAGTACCAGGGGAGCAAAAAGAAGAAGGGTGAAAAAAGAGGTAAAACGCATGTAAACTGTGAAAAAGCATGAAAATGAATAAAATGCGGGTCACATTATTCATAATATATGCCCCTGAAGCCCTTAATACTTCCATGGGAACATGTCAGTGGAGCCTCCAGGCTGAGACTGATTCTACCCGAGGATGAAGCCTTACTTTCGGGTAAAAGTAGTCAGGCAGAGTGCCTGGATCATGGCCGAGAAAAACAAACACATGCACCACACACATTGGGGTCTATATTCCCCTGAAAGTTGTAAGACTCTGGATGAAAAAATGCCACCTCAGCCTCAAACCAGACACTGGCTGATTCTACCCGAGGACGAAGCCTTATTTTCGGGTAAAAGTAGTCAGGCAGAGTGCCTGAATCAAAAAGATGAAAAAGCATGAAAAGGAGTAAAATGCCATCCAAATACACTCCTTTGATGAAAAAAGAGGTGAACATGTGTGTGCGTGCGTGCCTCTAATTCCATCCAGAGACACTCCTTTGATGAAAAAAGAGGTGAACATGTGTGTGCGTGCGTGCCTCTAATTCCATCCAAAGACACGCCTTTGATGAAAAAAGAGGTTGAAAATGCATGAAAACGGTGAAAAAGCATGAAAATGAAAAAAAAATGCTTGTGCCACTGGGTCTCATACGGTGCCCTGGGTCATGTGAGCGGGTCAAACCGCCTTGAATTTCATTCAAATACACTCATTTGATAAAAAGAGTAAAAATGCATGAAAACGACTAAAAATCATGAAAATGGATAAAATGCCTGTGCCACTGTGTATAATATGATGTCATGGGTCACCTGAGTGGGTCAAACTGTGTTGTGTTGTGTTGTCCTTGCGAATGGAGTACCAGGGGTCCTTGCGAAAATATGACAGAGTGTGAAATGGAGTACCAGGGGAGCAAAAAGAAGAAGGGTGAAAAAAGAGGTAAAATGCATGAAAACTGTGAAAAAGCATGAAAATGAATAAAATGCGGGTCACATTATTCATAATATATGCCCCTGAAGCCCATAATACTTCCATGGGAACATGTCAGTGGAGCCTCCAGGCTGAGACTGATTCTACCCGAGGATGAAGCCTTACTTTCGGGTAAAAGTAGTCAGGCAGAGTGCCTGGATCATGGCCGAGAAAAACAAACACATGCACCACACACATTGGGGTCTATATTCCCCTGAAAGTTGTAAGACTCTGGATGAAAAAATGCCACCTCAGCCTCAAACCAGACACTGGCTGATTCTACCCGAGGACGAAGCCTTATTTTCGGGTAAAAGTAGTCAGGCAGAGTGCCTGAATCAAAAAGATGAAAAAGCATGAAAAGGAGTAAAATGCCATCCAAATACACTCCTTTGATGAAAAAAGAGGTGAACATGTGTGTGCGTGCGTGCCTCTAATTCCATCCAGAGACACTCCTTTGATGAAAAAAGAGGTGAACATGTGTGTGCGTGCGTGCCTCTAATTCCATCCAAAGACACGCCTTTGATGAAAAAAGAGGTTGAAAATGCATGAAAACGGTGAAAAAGCATGAAAATGAAAAAAAAATGCTTGTGCCACTGGGTCTCATACGGTGCCCTGGGTCATGTGAGCGGGTCAAACCGCCTTGAATTTCATTCAAATACACTCATTTGATAAAAAGAGTAAAAATGCATGAAAACGACTAAAAATCATGAAAATGGATAAAATGCCTGTGCCACTGTGTATAATATGATGTCATGGGTCACCTGAGTGGGTCAAACTGTGTTGTGTTGTGTTGTCCTTGCGAATGGAGTACCAGGGGTCCTTGCGAAAATATGACAGAGTGTGAAATGGAGTACCAGGGGAGCAAAAAGAAGAAGGGTGAAAAAAGAGGTAAAATGCATGAAAACTGTGAAAAAGCATGAAAATGAATAAAATGCGGGTCACATTATTCATAATATATGCCCCTGAAGCCCATAATACTTCCATGGGAACATGTCAGTGGAGCCTCCAGGCTGAGACTGATTCTACCCGAGGATGAAGCCTTACTTTCGGGTAAAAGTAGTCAGGCAGAGTGCCTGGATCATGGCCGAGAAAAACAAACACATGCACCACACACATTGGGGTCTATATTCCCCTGAAAGTTGTAAGACTCTGGATGAAAAAATGCCACCTCAGCCTCAAACCAGACACTGGCTGATTCTACCCGAGGACGAAGCCTTATTTTCGGGTAAAAGTAGTCAGGCAGAGTGCCTGAATCAAAAAGATGAAAAAGCATGAAAAGGAGTAAAATGCCATCCAAATACACTCCTTTGATGAAAAAAGAGGTGAACATGTGTGTGCGTGCGTGCCTCTTATTCCATCCAGAGACACTCCTTTGATGAAAAAAGAGGTGAACATGTGTGTGCGTGCGTGCCTCTAATTCCATCCAAAGACACGCCTTTGATGAAAAAAGAGGTGAAAATGCATGAAAACGGTGAAAAAGCATGAAAATGAAAAAAAAATGCTTGTGCCACTGGGTCTCATACGGTGCCCTGGGTCATGTGAGCGGGTCAAACCGCCTTGAATTTCATTCAAATACACTCATTTGATAAAAAGAGTAAAAATGCATGAAAACGACTAAAAATCATGAAAATGGATAAAATGCCTGTGCCACTGTGTATAATATGATGTCATTGGGTCACCTGAGTGGGTCAAACTGTGTTGTGTTGTGTTGTCCTTGCGAATGGAGTACCAGGGGAGCAAAAAGAAGAAGGGTGAAAAAAGAGGTAAAATGCATGAAAACTGTGAAAAAGCATGAAAATGAATAAAATGCGGGTCACATTATTCATAATATATGCCCCTGAAGCCCATAATACTTCCATGGGAACATGTCAGTGGAGCCTCCAGGCTGAGACTGATTCTACCCGAGGATGAAGCCTTACTTTCGGGTAAAAGTAGTCAGGCAGAGTGCCTGGATCATGGCCGAGAAAAACAAACACATGCACCACACACATTGGGGTCTATATTCCCCTGAAAGTTGTAAGACTCTGGATGAAAAAATGCCACCTCAGCCTCAAACCAGACACTGGCTGATTCTACCCGAGGACGAAGCCTTATTTTCGGGTAAAAGTAGTCAGGCAGAGTGCCTGAATCAAAAAGATGAAAAAGCATGAAAAGGAGTAAAATGCCATCCAAATACACTCCTTTGATGAAAAAAGAGGTGAACATGTGTGTGCGTGCGTGCCTCTAATTCCATCCAGAGACACTCCTTTGATGAAAAAAGAGGTGAACATGTGTGTGCGTGCGTGCCTCTAATTCCATCCAAAGACACGCCTTTGATGAAAAAAGAGGTTGAAAATGCATGAAAACGGTGAAAAAGCATGAAAATGAAAAAAAAATGCTTGTGCCACTGGGTCTCATACGGTGCCCTGGGTCATGTGAGCGGGTCAAACCGCCTTGAATTTCATTCAAATACACTCATTTGATAAAAAGAGTAAAAATGCATGAAAACGACTAAAAATCATGAAAATGGATAAAATGCCTGTGCCACTGTGTATAATATGATGTCATGGGTCACCTGAGTGGGTCAAACTGTGTTGTGTTGTGTTGTCCTTGCGAATGGAGTACCAGGGGTCCTTGCGAAAATATGACAGAGTGTGAAATGGAGTACCAGGGGAGCAAAAAGAAGAAGGGTGAAAAAAGAGGTAAAATGCATGAAAACTGTGAAAAAGCATGAAAATGAATAAAATGCGGGTCACATTATTCATAATATATGCCCCTGAAGCCCATAATACTTCCATGGGAACATGTCAGTGGAGCCTCCAGGCTGAGACTGATTCTACCCGAGGATGAAGCCTTACTTTCGGGTAAAAGTAGTCAGGCAGAGTGCCTGGATCATGGCCGAGAAAAACAAACACATGCACCACACACATTGGGGTCTATATTCCCCTGAAAGTTGTAAGACTCTGGATGAAAAAATGCCACCTCAGCCTCAAACCAGACACTGGCTGATTCTACCCGAGGACGAAGCCTTATTTTCGGGTAAAAGTAGTCAGGCAGAGTGCCTGAATCAAAAAGATGAAAAAGCATGAAAAGGAGTAAAATGCCATCCAAATACACTCCTTTGATGAAAAAAGAGGTGAACATGTGTGTGCGTGCGTGCCTCTAATTCCATCCAGAGACACTCCTTTGATGAAAAAAGAGGTGAACAGGTGTGTGCGTGCGTGCCTCTAATTCCATCCAAAGACACTCCTTTGATGAAAAAAGAGGTGAACATGTGTGTGCGTGCGTGCGTCTAATTCCATCCAAAGACACGCCTTTGATGAAAAAAGAGGTGAAAATGCATGAAAACGGTGAAAAAGCATGAAAATGAAAAAAAAATGCTTGTGCCACTGGGTCTCATACGGTGCCCTGGGTCATGTGAGCGGGTCAAACCGCCTTGAATTTCATTCAAATACACTCATTTGATAAAAAGAGTAAAAATGCATGAAAACGACTAAAGATCATGAAAATGGATAAAATGCCTGTGCCACTGTGTATAATATGATGTCATGGGTCACCTGAGTGGGTCAAACTGTGTTGTGTTGTGTTGTCCTTGCGAATGGAGTACCAGGGGTCCTTGCGAAAATATGACAGAGTGTGAAATGGAGTACCAGGGGAGCAAAAAGAAGAAGGGTGAAAAAAGAGGTAAAATGCATGAAAACTGTGAAAAAGCATGAAAATGAATAAAATGCGGGTCACATTATTCATAATATATGCCCCTGAAGCCCATAATACTTCCATGGGAACATGTCAGTGGAGCCTCCAGGCTGAGACTGATTCTACCCGAGGATGAAGCCTTACTTTCGGGTAAAAGTAGTCAGGCAGAGTGCCTGGATCATGGCCGAGAAAAACAAACACATGCACCACACACATTGGGGTCTATATTCCCCTGAAAGTTGTAAGACTCTGGATGAAAAAATGCCACCTCAGCCTCAAACCAGACACTGGCTGATTCTACCCGAGGACGAAGCCTTATTTTCGGGTAAAAGTAGTCAGGCAGAGTGCCTGAATCAAAAAGATGAAAAAGCATGAAAAGGAGTAAAATGCCATCCAAATACACTCCTTTGATGAAAAAAGAGGTGAACATGTGTGTGCGTGCGTGCCTCTAATTCCATCCAGAGACACTCCTTTGATGAAAAAAGAGGTGAACAGGTGTGTGCGTGCGTGCCTCTAATTCCATCCAAAGACACTCCTTTGATGAAAAAAGAGGTGAACATGTGTGTGCGTGCGTGCGTCTAATTCCATCCAAAGACACGCCTTTGATGAAAAAAGAGGTGAAAATGCATGAAAACGGTGAAAAAGCATGAAAATGAAAAAAAAATGCTTGTGCCACTGGGTCTCATACGGTGCCCTGGGTCATGTGAGCGGGTCAAACCGCCTTGAATTTCATTCAAATACACTCATTTGATAAAAAGAGTAAAAATGCATGAAAACGACTAAAGATCATGAAAATGGATAAAATGCCTGTGCCACTGTGTATAATATGATGTCATGGGTCACCTGAGTGGGTCAAACTGTGTTGTGTTGTGTTGTCCTTGCGAATGGAGTACCAGGGGTCCTTGCGAAAATATGACAGAGTGTGAAATGGAGTACCAGGGGAGCAAAAAGAAGAAGGGTGAAAAAAGAGGTAAAATGCATGAAAACTGTGAAAAAGCATGAAAATGAATAAAATGCGGGTCACATTATTCATAATATATGCCCCTGAAGCCCATAATACTTCCATGGGAACATGTCAGTGGAGCCTCCAGGCTGAGACTGATTCTACCCGAGGATGAAGCCTTACTTTCGGGTAAAAGTAGTCAGGCAGAGTGCCTGGATCATGGCCGAGAAAAACAAACACATGCACCACACACATTGGGGTCTATATTCCCCTGAAAGTTGTAAGACTCTGGATGAAAAAATGCCACCTCAGCCTCAAACCAGACACTGGCTGATTCTACCCGAGGACGAAGCCTTATTTTCGGGTAAAAGTAGTCAGGCAGAGTGCCTGAATCAAAAAGATGAAAAAGCATGAAAAGGAGTAAAATGCCATCCAAATACACTCCTTTGATGAAAAAAGAGGTGAACATGTGTGTGCGTGCGTGCCTCTAATTCCATCGAGAGACACTCCTTTGATGAAAAAAGAGGTGAACATGTGTGTGCGTGTGTGCCTCTAATTCCATCCAAAGACACGCCTTTGATGAAAAAAGAGGTTGAAAATGCATGAAAACGGTGAAAAAGCATGAAAATGAAAAAAAAATGCTTGTGCCACTGGGTCTCATACGGTGCCCTGGGTCATGTGAGCGGGTCAAACCGCCTTGAATTTCATTCAAATACACTCATTTGATAAAAAGAGTAAAAATGCATGAAAACGACTAAAAATCATGAAAATGGATAAAATGCCTGTGCCACTGTGTATAATATGATGTCATGGGTCACCTGAGTGGGTCAAACTGTGTTGTGTTGTGTTGTCCTTGCGAATGGAGTACCAGGGGTCCTTGCGAAAATATGACAGAGTGTGAAATGGAGTACCAGGGGAGCAAAAAGAAGAAGGGTGAAAAAAGAGGTAAAATGCATGAAAACTGTGAAAAAGCATGAAAATGAATAAAATGCGGGTCACATTATTCATAATATATGCCCCTGAAGCCCATAATACTTCCATGGGAACATGTCAGTGGAGCCTCCAGGCTGAGACTGATTCTACCCGAGGATGAAGCCTTACTTTCGGGTAAAAGTAGTCAGGCAGAGTGCCTGGATCATGGCCGAGAAAAACAAACACATGCACCACACACATTGGGGTCTATATTCCCCTGAAAGTTGTAAGACTCTGGATGAAAAAATGCCACCTCAGCCTCAAACCAGACACTGGCTGATTCTACCCGAGGACGAAGCCTTATTTTCGGGTAAAAGTAGTCAGGCAGAGTGCCTGAATCAAAAAGATGAAAAAGCATGAAAAGGAGTAAAATGCCATCCAAATACACTCCTTTGATGAAAAAAGAGGTGAACATGTGTGTGCGTGCGTGCCTCTAATTCCATCCAGAGACACTCCTTTGATGAAAAAAGAGGTGAACATGTGTGTGCGTGCGTGCCTCTAATTCCATCCAAAGACACTCCTTTGATGAAAAAAGAGGTGAACATGTGTGTGCGTGCGTGCGTCTAATTCCATCCAAAGACACGCCTTTGATGAAAAAAGAGGTGAAAATGCATGAAAACGGTGAAAAAGCATGAAAATGAAAAAAAAATGCTTGTGCCACTGGGTCTCATACGGTGCCCTGGGTCATGTGAGCGGGTCAAACCGCCTTGAATTTCATTCAAATACACTCATTTGATAAAAAGAGTAAAAATGCATGAAAACGACTAAAGATCATGAAAATGGATAAAATGCCTGTGCCACTGTGTATAATATGATGTCATGGGTCACCTGAGTGGGTCAAACTGTGTTGTGTTGTGTTGTCCTTGCGAATGGAGTACCAGGGGTCCTTGCGAAAATATGACAGAGTGTGAAATGGAGTACCAGGGGAGCAAAAAGAAGAAGGGTGAAAAAAGAGGTAAAATGCATGAAAACTGTGAAAAAGCATGAAAATGAATAAAATGCGGGTCACATTATTCATAATATATGCCCCTGAAGCCCATAATACTTCCATGGGAACATGTCAGTGGAGCCTCCAGGCTGAGACTGATTCTACCCGAGGATGAAGCCTTACTTTCGGGTAAAAGTAGTCAGGCAGAGTGCCTGGATCATGGCCGAGAAAAACAAACACATGCACCACACACATTGGGGTCTATATTCCCCTGAAAGTTGTAAGACTCTGGATGAAAAAATGCCACCTCAGCCTCAAACCAGACACTGGCTGATTCTACCCGAGGACGAAGCCTTATTTTCGGGTAAAAGTAGTCAGGCAGAGTGCCTGAATCAAAAAGATGAAAAAGCATGAAAAGGAGTAAAATGCCATCCAAATACACTCCTTTGATGAAAAAAGAGGTGAACATGTGTGTGCGTGCGTGCCTCTAATTCCATCCAGAGACACTCCTTTGATGAAAAAAGAGGTGAACATGTGTGTGCGTGCGTGCCTCTAATTCCATCCAAAGACACGCCTTTGATGAAAAAAGAGGTTGAAAATGCATGAAAACGGTGAAAAAGCATGAAAATGAAAAAAAATGCTTGTGCCACTGGGTCTCATACGGTGCCCTGGGTCATGTGAGCGGGTCAAACCGCCTTGAATTTCATTCAAATACACTCATTTGATAAAAAGAGTAAAAATGCATGAAAACGACTAAAAATCATGAAAATGGATAAAATGCCTGTGCCACTGTGTATAATATGATGTCATGGGTCACCTGAGTGGGTCAAACTGTGTTGTGTTGTGTTGTCCTTGCGAATGGAGTACCAGGGGTCCTTGCGAAAATATGACAGAGTGTGAAATGGAGTACCAGGGGAGCAAAAAGAAGAAGGGTGAAAAAAGAGGTAAAATGCATGAAAACTGTGAAAAAGCATGAAAATGAATAAAATGCGGGTCACATTATTCATAATATATGCCCCTGAAGCCCATAATACTTCCATGGGAACATGTCAGTGGAGCCTCCAGGCTGAGACTGATTCTACCCGAGGATGAAGCCTTACTTTCGGGTAAAAGTAGTCAGGCAGAGTGCCTGGATCATGGCCGAGAAAAACAAACACATGCACCACACACATTGGGGTCTATATTCCCCTGAAAGTTGTAAGACTCTGGATGAAAAAATGCCACCTCAGCCTCAAACCAGACACTGGCTGATTCTACCCGAGGACGAAGCCTTATTTTCGGGTAAAAGTAGTCAGGCAGAGTGCCTGAATCAAAAAGATGAAAAAGCATGAAAAGGAGTAAAATGCCATCCAAATACACTCCTTTGATGAAAAAAGAGGTGAACATGTGTGTGCGTGCGTGCCTCTAATTCCATCCAGAGACACTCCTTTGATGAAAAAAGAGGTGAACATGTGTGTGCGTGCGTGCCTCTAATTCCATCCAAAGACACTCCTTTGATGAAAAAAGAGGTGAACATGTGTGTGCGTGCGTGCCTCTAATTCCATCCAAAGACACGCCTTTGATGAAAAAAGAGGTGAAAATGCATGAAAACGGTGAAAAAGCATGAAAATGAAAAAAAAATGCTTGTGCCACTGGGTCTCATACGGTGCCCTGGGTCATGTGAGCGGGTCAAACCGCCTTGAATTTCATTCAAATACACTCATTTGATAAAAAGAGTAAAAATGCATGAAAACGACTAAAGATCATGAAAATGGATAAAATGCCTGTGCCACTGTGTATAATATGATGTCATGGGTCACCTGAGTGGGTCAAACTGTGTTGTGTTGTGTTGTCCTTGCGAATGGAGTACCAGGGGTCCTTGCGAAAATATGACAGAGTGTGAAATGGAGTACCAGGGGAGCAAAAAGAAGAAGGGTGAAAAAAGAGGTAAAATGCATGAAAACTGTGAAAAAGCATGAAAATGAATAAAATGCGGGTCACATTATTCATAATATATGCCCCTGAAGCCCATAATACTTCCATGGGAACATGTCAGTGGAGCCTCCAGGCTGAGACTGATTCTACCCGAGAATGAAGCCTTACTTTCGGGTAAATGTAGTCAGGCAGAGTGCCTGGATCATGGCCGAGAAAAACAAACACATGCACCACACACATTGGGGTCTATATTCCCCTGAAAGTTGTAAGACTCTGGATGAAAAAATGCCACCTCAGCCTCAAACCAGACACTGGCTGATTCTACCCGAGGACGAAGCCTTATTTTCGGGTAAAAGTAGTCAGGCAGAGTGCCTGAATCAAAAAGATGAAAAAGCATGAAAAGGAGTAAAATGCCATCCAAATACACTCCTTTGATGAAAAAAGAGGTGAACATGTGTGTGCGTGCGTGCCTCTAATTCCATCCAGAGACACTCCTTTGATGAAAAAAGAGGTGAACATGTGTGTGCGTGTGTGCCTCTAATTCCATCCAAAGACACGCCTTTGATGAAAAAAGAGGTTGAAAATGCATGAAAACGGTGAAAAAGCATGAAAATGAAAAAAAAATGCTTGTGCCACTGGGTCTCATACGGTGCCCTGGGTCATGTGAGCGGGTCAAACCGCCTTGAATTTCATTCAAATACACTCATTTGATAAAAAGAGTAAAAATGCATGAAAACGACTAAAAATCATGAAAATGGATAAAATGCCTGTGCCACTGTGTATAATATGATGTCATGGGTCACCTGAGTGGGTCAAACTGTGTTGTGTTGTGTTGTCCTTGCGAATGGAGTACCAGGGGTCCTTGCGAAAATATGACAGAGTGTGAAATGGAGTACCAGGGGAGCAAAAAGAAGAAGGGTGAAAAAAGAGGTAAAATGCATGAAAACTGTGAAAAAGCATGAAAATGAATAAAATGCGGGTCACATTATTCATAATATATGCCCCTGAAGCCCATAATACTTCCATGGGAACATGTCAGTGGAGCCTCCAGGCTGAGACTGATTCTACCCGAGGATGAAGCCTTACTTTCGGGTAAAAGTAGTCAGGCAGAGTGCCTGGATCATGGCCGAGAAAAACAAACACATGCACCACACACATTGGGGTCTATATTCCCCTGAAAGTTGTAAGACTCTGGATGAAAAAATGCCACCTCAGCCTCAAACCAGACACTGGCTGATTCTACCCGAGGACGAAGCCTTATTTTCGGGTAAAAGTAGTCAGGCAGAGTGCCTGAATCAAAAAGATGAAAAAGCATGAAAAGGAGTAAAATGCCATCCAAATACACTCCTTTGATGAAAAAAGAGGTGAACATGTGTGTGCGTGCGTGCCTCTAATTCCATCCAGAGACACTCCTTTGATGAAAAAAGAGGTGAACATGTGTGTGCGTGCGTGCCTCTAATTCCATCCAAAGACACTCCTTTGATGAAAAAAGAGGTGAACATGTGTGTGCGTGCGTGCGTCTAATTCCATCCAAAGACACGCCTTTGATGAAAAAAGAGGTGAAAATGCATGAAAACGGTGAAAAAGCATGAAAATGAAAAAAAAATGCTTGTGCCACTGGGTCTCATACGGTGCCCTGGGTCATGTGAGCGGGTCAAACCGCCTTGAATTTCATTCAAATACACTCATTTGATAAAAGGAGTAAAAATGCATGAAAACGACTAAAGATCATGAAAATGGATAAAATGCCTGTGCCACTGTGTATAATATGATGTCATGGGTCACCTGAGTGGGTCAAACTGTGTTGTGTTGTGTTGTCCTTGCGAATGGAGTACCAGGGGTCCTTGCGAAAATATGACAGAGTGTGAAATGGAGTACCAGGGGAGCAAAAAGAAGAAGGGTGAAAAAAGAGGTAAAATGCATGAAAACTGTGAAAAAGCATGAAAATGAATAAAATGCGGGTCACATTATTCATAATATATGCCCCTGAAGCCCATAATACTTCCATGGGAACATGTCAGTGGAGCCTCCAGGCTGAGACTGATTCTACCCGAGGATGAAGCCTTACTTTCGGGTAAAAGTAGTCAGGCAGAGTGCCTGGATCATGGCCGAGAAAAACAAACACATGCACCACACACCTTGGGGTCTATATTCCCCTGAAAGTTGTAAGACTCTGGATGAAAAAATGCCACCTCAGCCTCAAACCAGACACTGGCTGATTCTACCCGAGGACGAAGCCTTATTTTCGGGTAAAAGTAGTCAGGCAGAGTGCCTGAATCAAAAAGATGAAAAGCATGAAAAGGAGTAAAATGCCATCCAAATACACTCCTTTGATGAAAAAAGAGGTGAACATGTGTGTGCGTGCGTGCCTCTAATTCCATCCAGAGACACTCCTTTGATGAAAAAAGAGGTGAACATGTGTGTGCGTGCGTGCCTCTAATTCCATCCAAAGACACGCCTTTGATGAAAAAAGAGGTTGAAAATGCATGAAAACGGTGAAAAAGCATGAAAATGAAAAAAAAATGCTTGTGCCACTGGGTCTCATACGGTGCCCTGGGTCATGTGAGCGGGTCAAACCGCCTTGAATTTCATTCAAATACACTCATTTGATAAAAAGAGTAAAAATGCATGAAAACGACTAAAAATCATGAAAATGGATAAAATGCCTGTGCCACTGTGTATAATATGATGTCATGGGTCACCTGAGTGGGTCAAACTGTGTTGTGTTGTGTTGTCCTTGCGAATGGAGTACCAGGGGTCCTTGCGAAAATATGACAGAGTGTGAAATGGAGTACCAGGGGAGCAAAAAGAAGAAGGGTGAAAAAAGAGGTAAAATGCATGAAAACTGTGAAAAAGCATGAAAATGAATAAAATGCGGGTCACATTATTCATAATATATGCCCCTGAAGCCCATAATACTTCCATGGGAACATGTCAGTGGAGCCTCCAGGCTGAGACTGATTCTACCCGAGGATGAAGCCTTACTTTCGGGTAAAAGTAGTCAGGCAGAGTGCCTGGATCATGGCCGAGAAAAACAAACACATGCACCACACACATTGGGGTCTATATTCCCCTGAAAGTTGTAAGACTCTGGATGAAAAAATGCCACCTCAGCCTCAAACCAGACACTGGCTGATTCTACCCGAGGACGAAGCCTTATTTTCGGGTAAAAGTAGTCAGGCAGAGTGCCTGAATCAAAAAGATGAAAAAGCATGAAAAGGAGTAAAATGCCATCCAAATACACTCCTTTGATGAAAAAAGAGGTGAACATGTGTGTGCGTGCGTGCCTCTAATTCCATCCAGAGACACTCCTTTGATGAAAAAAGAGGTGAACATGTGTGTGCGTGCGTGCCTCTAATTCCATCCAAAGACACTCCTTTGATGAAAAAAGAGGTGAACATGTGTGTGCGTGCGTGCGTCTAATTCCATCCAAAGACACGCCTTTGATGAAAAAAGAGGTGAAAATGCATGAAAACGGTGAAAAAGCATGAAAATGAAAAAAAAATGCTTGTGCCACTGGGTCTCATACGGTGCCCTGGGTCATGTGAGCGGGTCAAACCGCCTTGAATTTCATTCAAATACACTCATTTGATAAAAAGAGTAAAAATGCATGAAAACGACTAAAGATCATGAAAATGGATAAAATGCCTGTGCCACTGTGTATAATATGATGTCATGGGTCACCTGAGTGGGTCAAACTGTGTTGTGTTGTGTTGTCCTTGCGAATGGAGTACCAGGGGTCCTTGCGAAAATATGACAGAGTGTGAAATGGAGTACCAGGGGAGCAAAAAGAAGAAGGGTGAAAAAAGAGGTAAAATGCATGAAAACTGTGAAAAAGCATGAAAATGAATAAAATGCGGGTCACATTATTCATAATATATGCCCCTGAAGCCCATAATACTTCCATGGGAACATGTCAGTGGAGCCTCCAGGCTGAGACTGATTCTACCCGAGAATGAAGCCTTACTTTCGGGTAAAAGTAGTCAGGCAGAGTGCCTGGATCATGGCCGAGAAAAACAAACACATGCACCACACACATTGGGGTCTATATTCCCCTGAAAGTTGTAAGACTCTGGATGAAAAAATGCCACCTCAGCCTCAAACCAGACACTGGCTGATTCTACCCGAGGACGAAGCCTTATTTTCGGGTAAAAGTAGTCAGGCAGAGTGCCTGAATCAAAAAGATGAAAAAGCATGAAAAGGAGTAAAATGCCATCCAAATACACTCCTTTGATGAAAAAAGAGGTGAACATGTGTGTGCGTGCGTGCCTCTAATTCCATCCAGAGACACTCCTTTGATGAAAAAAGAGGTGAACATGTGTGTGCGTGCGTGCCTCTAATTCCATCCAAAGACACGCCTTTGATGAAAAAAGAGGTTGAAAATGCATGAAAACGGTGAAAAAGCATGAAAATGAAAAAAAAATGCTTGTGCCACTGGGTCTCATACGGTGCCCTGGGTCATGTGAGCGGGTCAAACCGCCTTGAATTTCATTCAAATACACTCATTTGATAAAAAGAGTAAAAATGCATGAAAACGACTAAAAATCATGAAAATGGATAAAATGCCTGTGCCACTGTGTATAATATGATGTCATGGGTCACCTGAGTGGGTCAAACTGTGTTGTGTTGTGTTGTCCTTGCGAATGGAGTACCAGGGGTCCTTGCGAAAATATGACAGAGTGTGAAATGGAGTACCAGGGGAGCAAAAAGAAGAAGGGTGAAAAAAGAGGTAAAATGCATGAAAACTGTGAAAAAGCATGAAAATGAATAAAATGCGGGTCACATTATTCATAATATATGCCCCTGAAGCCCATAATACTTCCATGGGAACATGTCAGTGGAGCCTCCAGGCTGAGACTGATTCTACCCGAGGATGAAGCCTTACTTTCGGGTAAAAGTAGTCAGGCAGAGTGCCTGGATCATGGCCGAGAAAAACAAACACATGCACCACACACATTGGGGTCTATATTCCCCTGAAAGTTGTAAGACTCTGGATGAAAAAATGCCACCTCAGCCTCAAACCAGACACTGGCTGATTCTACCCGAGGACGAAGCCTTATTTTCGGGTAAAAGTAGTCAGGCAGAGTGCCTGAATCAAAAAGATGAAAAAGCATGAAAAGGAGTAAAATGCCATCCAAATACACTCCTTTGATGAAAAAAGAGGTGAACATGTGTGTGCGTGCGTGCCTCTAATTCCATCCAGAGACACTCCTTTGATGAAAAAAGAGGTGAACATGTGTGTGCGTGCGTGCCTCTAATTCCATCCAAAGACACTCTTTTGATGAAAAAAGAGGTGAACATGTGTGTGCGTGCGTGCGTCTAATTCCATCCAAAGACACGCCTTTGATGAAAAAAGAGGTGAAAATGCATGAAAACGGTGAAAAAGCATGAAAATGAAAAAAAAATGCTTGTGCCACTGGGTCTCATACGGTGCCCTGGGTCATGTGAGCGGGTCAAACCGCCTTGAATTTCATTCAAATACACTCATTTGATAAAAAGAGTAAAAATGCATGAAAACAACTAAAGATCATGAAAATGGATAAAATGCCTGTGCCACTGTGTATAATATGATGTCATGGGTCACCTGAGTGGGTCAAACTGTGTTGTGTTGTGTTGTCCTTGCGAATGGAGTACCAGGGGTCCTTGCGAAAATATGACAGAGTGTGAAATGGAGTACCAGGGGAGCAAAAAGAAGAAGGGTGAAAAAAGAGGTAAAATGCATGAAAACTGTGAAAAAGCATGAAAATGAATAAAATGCGGGTCACATTATTCATAATATATGCCCCTGAAGCCCATAATACTTCCATGGGAACATGTCAGTGGAGCCTCCAGGCTGAGACTGATTCTACCCGAGGATGAAGCCTTACTTTCGTGTAAAAGTAGTCAGGCAGAGTGCCTGGATCATGGCCGAGAAAAACAAACACATGCACCACACACATTGGGGTCTATATTCCCCTGAAAGTTGTAAGACTCTGGATGAAAAAATGCCACCTCAGCCTCAAACCAGACACTGGCTGATTCTACCCGAGGACGAAGCCTTATTTTCGGGTAAAAGTAGTCAGGCAGAGTGCCTGAATCAAAAAGATGAAAAAGCATGAAAAGGAGTAAAATGCCATCCAAATACACTCCTTTGATGAAAAAAGAGGTGAACATGTGTGTGCGTGCGTGCCTCTAATTCCATCCAGAGACACTCCTTTGATGAAAAAAGAGGTGAACATGTGTGTGCGTGCGTGCCTCTAATTCCATCCAAAGACACGCCTTTGATGAAAAAAGAGGTTGAAAATGCATGAAAACGGTGAAAAAGCATGAAAATGAAAAAAAAATGCTTGTGCCACTGGGTCTCATACGGTGCCCTGGGTCATGTGAGCGGGTCAAACCGCCTTGAATTTCATTCAAATACACTCATTTGATAAAAAGAGTAAAAATGCATGAAAACGACTAAAGATCATGAAAATGGATAAAATGCCTGTGCCACTGTGTATAATATGATGTCATGGGTCACCTGAGTGGGTCAAACTGTGTTGTGTTGTGTTGTCCTTGCGAATGGAGTACCAGGGGTCCTTGCGAAAATATGACAGAGTGTGAAATGGAGTACCAGGGGAGCAAAAAGAAGAAGGGTGAAAAAAGAGGTAAAATGCATGAAAACTGTGAAAAAGCATGAAAATGAATAAAATGCGGGTCACATTATTCATAATATATGCCCCTGAAGCCCATAATACTTCCATGGGAACATGTCAGTGGAGCCTCCAGGCTGAGACTGATTCTACCCGAGGATGAAGCCTTACTTTCGGGTAAAAGTAGTCAGGCAGAGTGCCTGGATCATGGCCGAGAAAAACAAACACATGCACCACACACATTGGGGTCTATATTCCCCTGAAAGTTGTAAGACTCTGGATGAAAAAATGCCACCTCAGCCTCAAACCAGACACTGGCTGATTCTACCCGAGGACGAAGCCTTATTTTCGGGTAAAAGTAGTCAGGCAGAGTGCCTGAATCAAAAAGATGAAAAAGCATGAAAAGGAGTAAAATGCCATCCAAATACACTCCTTTGATGAAAAAAGAGGTGAACATGTGTGTGCGTGCGTGCCTCTAATTCCATCCAGAGACACTCCTTTGATGAAAAAAGAGGTGAACATGTGTGTGCGTGCGTGCCTCTAATTCCATCCAAAGACACGCCTTTGATGAAAAAAGAGGTTGAAAATGCATGAAAACGGTGAAAAAGCATGAAAATGAAAAAAAAATGCTTGTGCCACTGGGTCTCATACGGTGCCCTGGGTCATGTGAGCGGGTCAAACCGCCTTGAATTTCATTCAAATACACTCATTTGATAAAAAGAGTAAAAATGCATGAAAACGACTAAAAATCATGAAAATGGATAAAATGCCTGTGCCACTGTGTATAATATGATGTCATGGGTCACCTGAGTGGGTCAAACTGTGTTGTGTTGTGTTGTCCTTGCGAATGGAGTACCAGGGGTCCTTGCGAAAATATGACAGAGTGTGAAATGGAGTACCAGGGGAGCAAAAAGAAGAAGGGTGAAAAAAGAGGTAAAATGCATGAAAACTGTGAAAAAGCATGAAAATGAATAAAATGCGGGTCACATTATTCATAATATATGCCCCTGAAGCCCATAATACTTCCATGGGAACATGTCAGTGGAGCCTCCAGGCTGAGACTGATTCTACCCGAGGATGAAGCCTTACTTTCGGGTAAAAGTAGTCAGGCAGAGTGCCTGGATCATGGCCGAGAAAAACAAACACATGCACCACACACATTGGGGTCTATATTCCCCTGAAAGTTGTAAGACTCTGGATGAAAAAATGCCACCTCAGCCTCAAACCAGACACTGGCTGATTCTACCCGAGGACGAAGCCTTATTTTCGGGTAAAAGTAGTCAGGCAGAGTGCCTGAATCAAAAAGATGAAAAAGCATGAAAAGGAGTAAAATGCCATCCAAATACACTCCTTTGATGAAAAAAGAGGTGAACATGTGTGTGCGTGCGTGCCTCTAATTCCATCCAGAGACACTCCTTTGATGAAAAAAGAGGTGAACATGTGTGTGCGTGCGTGCCTCTAATTCCATCCAAAGACACTCTTTTGATGAAAAAAGAGGTGAACATGTGTGTGCGTGCGTGCGTCTAATTCCATCCAAAGACACGCCTTTGATGAAAAAAGAGGTGAAAATGCATGAAAACGGTGAAAAAGCATGAAAATGAAAAAAAAATGCTTGTGCCACTGGGTCTCATACGGTGCCCTGGGTCATGTGAGCAAGTCAAACCGCCTTGAATTTCATTCAAATACACTCATTTGATAAAAAGAGTAAAAATGCATGAAAACGACTAAAGATCATGAAAATGGATAAAATGCCTGTGCCACTGTGTATAATATGATGTCATGGGTCACCTGAGTGGGTCAAACTGTGTTGTGTTGTGTTGTCCTTGCGAATGGAGTACCAGGGGTCCTTGCGAAAATATGACAGAGTGTGAAATGGAGTACCAGGGGAGCAAAAAGAAGAAGGGTGAAAAAAGAGGTAAAATGCATGAAAACTGTGAAAAAGCATGAAAATGAATAAAATGCGGGTCACATTATTCATAATATATGCCCCTGAAGCCCATAATACTTCCATGGGAACATGTCAGTGGAGCCTCCAGGCTGAGACTGATTCTACCCGAGGATGAAGCCTTACTTTCGGGTAAAAGTAGTCAGGCAGAGTGCCTGGATCATGGCCGAGAAAAACAAACACATGCACCACACACATTGGGGTCTATATTCCCCTGAAAGTTGTAAGACTCTGGATGAAAAAATGCCACCTCAGCCTCAAACCAGACACTGGCTGATTCTACCCGAGGACGAAGCCTTATTTTCGGGTAAAAGTAGTCAGGCAGAGTGCCTGAATCAAAAAGATGAAAAAGCATGAAAAGGAGTAAAATGCCATCCAAATACACTCCTTTGATGAAAAAAGAGGTGAACATGTGTGTGCGTGCGTGCCTCTAATTCCATCCAGAGACACTCCTTTGATGAAAAAAGAGGTGAACATGTGTGTGCGTGCGTGCCTCTAATTCCATCCAAAGACACTCTTTTGATGAAAAAAGAGGTGAACATGTGTGTGCGTGCGTGCGTCTAATTCCATCCAAAGACACGCCTTTGATGAAAAAAGAGGTGAAAATGCATGAAAACGGTGAAAAAGCATGAAAATGAAAAAAAAATGCTTGTGCCACTGGGTCTCATACGGTGCCCTGGGTCATGTGAGCAAGTCAAACCGCCTTGAATTTCATTCAAATACACTCATTTGATAAAAAGAGTAAAAATGCATGAAAACGACTAAAGATCATGAAAATGGATAAAATGCCTGTGCCACTGTGTATAATATGATGTCATGGGTCACCTGAGTGGGTCAAACTGTGTTGTGTTGTGTTGTCCTTGCGAATGGAGTACCAGGGGTCCTTGCGAAAATATGACAGAGTGTGAAATGGAGTACCAGGGGAGCAAAAAGAAGAAGGGTGAAAAAAGAGGTAAAATGCATGAAAACTGTGAAAAAGCATGAAAATGAATAAAATGCGGGTCACATTATTCATAATATATGCCCCTGAAGCCCATAATACTTCCATGGGAACATGTCAGTGGAGCCTCCAGGCTGAGACTGATTCTACCCGAGGATGAAGCCTTACTTTCGGGTAAAAGTAGTCAGGCAGAGTGCCTGGATCATGGCCGAGAAAAACAAACACATGCACCACACACATTGGGGTCTATATTCCCCTGAAAGTTGTAAGACTCTGGATGAAAAAATGCCACCTCAGCCTCAAACCAGACACTGGCTGATTCTACCCGAGGACGAAGCCTTATTTTCGGGTAAAAGTAGTCAGGCAGAGTGCCTGAATCAAAAAGATGAAAAAGCATGAAAAGGAGTAAAATGCCATCCAAATACACTCCTTTGATGAAAAAAGAGGTGAACATGTGTGTGCGTGCGTGCCTCTAATTCCATCCAGAGACACTCCTTTGATGAAAAAAGAGGTGAACATGTGTGTGCGTGCGTGCCTCTAATTCCATCCAAAGACACTCTTTTGATGAAAAAAGAGGTGAACATGTGTGTGCGTGCGTGCGTCTAATTCCATCCAAAGACACGCCTTTGATGAAAAAAGAGGTGAAAATGCATGAAAACGGTGAAAAAGCATGAAAATGAAAAAAAAATGCTTGTGCCACTGGGTCTCATACGGTGCCCTGGGTCATGTGAGCAAGTCAAACCGCCTTGAATTTCATTCAAATACACTCATTTGATAAAAAGAGTAAAAATGCATGAAAACGACTAAAGATCATGAAAATGGATAAAATGCCTGTGCCACTGTGTATAATATGATGTCATGGGTCACCTGAGTGGGTCAAACTGTGTTGTGTTGTGTTGTCCTTGCGAATGGAGTACCAGGGGTCCTTGCGAAAATATGACAGAGTGTGAAATGGAGTACCAGGGGAGCAAAAAGAAGAAGGGTGAAAAAAGAGGTAAAATGCATGAAAACTGTGAAAAAGCATGAAAATGAATAAAATGCGGGTCACATTATTCATAATATATGCCCCTGAAGCCCATAATACTTCCATGGGAACATGTCAGTGGAGCCTCCAGGCTGAGACTGATTCTACCCGAGGATGAAGCCTTACTTTCGGGTAAAAGTAGTCAGGCAGAGTGCCTGGATCATGGCCGAGAAAAACAAACACATGCACCACACACATTGGGGTCTATATTCCCCTGAAAGTTGTAAGACTCTGGATGAAAAAATGCCACCTCAGCCTCAAACCAGACACTGGCTGATTCTACCCGAGGACGAAGCCTTATTTTCGGGTAAAAGTAGTCAGGCAGAGTGCCTGAATCAAAAAGATGAAAAAGCATGAAAAGGAGTAAAATGCCATCCAAATACACTCCTTTGATGAAAAAAGAGGTGAACATGTGTGTGCGTGCGTGCCTCTAATTCCATCCAGAGACACTCCTTTGATGAAAAAAGAGGTGAACATGTGTGTGCGTGCGTGCCTCTAATTCCATCCAAAGACACTCTTTTGATGAAAAAAGAGGTGAACATGTGTGTGCGTGCGTGCGTCTAATTCCATCCAAAGACACGCCTTTGATGAAAAAAGAGGTGAAAATGCATGAAAACGGTGAAAAAGCATGAAAATGAAAAAAAAATGCTTGTGCCACTGGGTCTCATACGGTGCCCTGGGTCATGTGAGCAAGTCAAACCGCCTTGAATTTCATTCAAATACACTCATTTGATAAAAAGAGTAAAAATGCATGAAAACGACTAAAGATCATGAAAATGGATAAAATGCCTGTGCCACTGTGTATAATATGATGTCATGGGTCACCTGAGTGGGTCAAACTGTGTTGTGTTGTGTTGTCCTTGCGAATGGAGTACCAGGGGTCCTTGCGAAAATATGACAGAGTGTGAAATGGAGTACCAGGGGAGCAAAAAGAAGAAGGGTGAAAAAAGAGGTAAAATGCATGAAAACTGTGAAAAAGCATGAAAATGAATAAAATGCGGGTCACATTATTCATAATATATGCCCCTGAAGCCCATAATACTTCCATGGGAACATGTCAGTGGAGCCTCCAGGCTGAGACTGATTCTACCCGAGGATGAAGCCTTACTTTCGGGTAAAAGTAGTCAGGCAGAGTGCCTGGATCATGGCCGAGAAAAACAAACACATGCACCACACACATTGGGGTCTATATTCCCCTGAAAGTTGTAAGACTCTGGATGAAAAAATGCCACCTCAGCCTCAAACCAGACACTGGCTGATTCTACCCGAGGACGAAGCCTTATTTTCGGGTAAAAGTAGTCAGGCAGAGTGCCTGAATCAAAAAGATGAAAAAGCATGAAAAGGAGTAAAATGCCATCCAAATACACTCCTTTGATGAAAAAAGAGGTGAACATGTGTGTGCGTGCGTGCCTCTAATTCCATCCAGAGACACTCCTTTGATGAAAAAAGAGGTGAACATGTGTGTGCGTGCGTGCCTCTAATTCCATCCAAAGACACTCCTTTGATGAAAAAAGAGGTGAACATGTGTGTGCGTGCGTGCGTCTAATTCCATCCAAAGACACGCCTTTGATGAAAAAAGAGGTGAAAATGCATGAAAACGGTGAAAAAGCATGAAAATGAAAAAAAAATGCTTGTGCCACTGGGTCTCATACGGTGCCCTGGGTCATGTGAGCGGGTCAAACCGCCTTGAATTTCATTCAAATACACTCATTTGATAAAAAGAGTAAAAATGCATGAAAACGACTAAAGATCATGAAAATGGATAAAATGCCTGTGCCACTGTGTATAATATGATGTCATGGGTCACTTGAGTGGGTCAAACTGTGTTGTGTTGTGTTGTCCTTGCGAATGGAGTACCAGGGGTCCTTGCGAAAATATGACAGAGTGTGAAATGGAGTACCAGGGGAGCAAAAAGAAGAAGGGTGAAAAAAGAGGTAAAATGCATGAAAACTGTGAAAAAGCATGAAAATGAATAAAATGCGGGTCACATTATTCATAATATATGCCCCTGAAGCCCATAATACTTCCATGGGAACATGTCAGTGGAGCCTCCAGGCTGAGACTGATTCTACCCGAGAATGAAGCCTTACTTTCGGGTAAAAGTAGTCAGGCAGAGTGCCTGGATCATGGCCGAGAAAAACAAACACATGCACCACACACATTGGGGTCTATATTCCCCTGAAAGTTGTAAGACTCTGGATGAAAAAATGCCACCTCAGCCTCAAACCAGACACTGGCTGATTCTACCCGAGGACGAAGCCTTATTTTCGGGTAAAAGTAGTCAGGCAGAGTGCCTGAATCAAAAAGATGAAAAAGCATGAAAAGGAGTAAAATGCCATCCAAATACACTCCTTTGATGAAAAAAGAGGTGAACATGTGTGTGCGTGCGTGCCTCTAATTCCATCCAGAGACACTCCTTTGATGAAAAAAGAGGTGAACATGTGTGTGCGTGTGTGCCTCTAATTCCATCCAAAGACACGCCTTTGATGAAAAAAGAGGTTGAAAATGCATGAAAACGGTGAAAAAGCATGAAAATGAAAAAAAAATGCTTGTGCCACTGGGTCTCATACGGTGCCCTGGGTCATGTGAGCGGGTCAAACCGCCTTGAATTTCATTCAAATACACTCATTTGATAAAAAGAGTAAAAATGCATGAAAACGACTAAAAATCATGAAAATGGATAAAATGCCTGTGCCACTGTGTATAATATGATGTCATGGGTCACCTGAGTGGGTCAAACTGTGTTGTGTTGTGTTGTCCTTGCGAATGGAGTACCAGGGGTCCTTGCGAAAATATGACAGAGTGTGAAATGGAGTACCAGGGGAGCAAAAAGAAGAAGGGTGAAAAAAGAGGTAAAATGCATGAAAACTGTGAAAAAGCATGAAAATGAATAAAATGCGGGTCACATTATTCATAATATATGCCCCTGAAGCCCATAATACTTCCATGGGAACATGTCAGTGGAGCCTCCAGGCTGAGACTGATTCTACCCGAGGATGAAGCCTTACTTTCGGGTAAAAGTAGTCAGGCAGAGTGCCTGGATCATGGCCGAGAAAAACAAACACATGCACCACACACATTGGGGTCTATATTCCCCTGAAAGTTGTAAGACTCTGGATGAAAAAATGCCACCTCAGCCTCAAACCAGACACTGGCTGATTCTACCCGAGGACGAAGCCTTATTTTCGGGTAAAAGTAGTCAGGCAGAGTGCCTGAATCAAAAAGATGAAAAAGCATGAAAAGGAGTAAAATGCCATCCAAATACACTCCTTTGATGAAAAAAGAGGTGAACATGTGTGTGCGTGCGTGCCTCTAATTCCATCCAGAGACACTCCTTTGATGAAAAAAGAGGTGAACATGTGTGTGCGTGCGTGCCTCTAATTCCATCCAAAGACACTCCTTTGATGAAAAAAGAGGTGAACATGTGTGTGCGTGCGTGCGTCTAATTCCATCCAAAGACACGCCTTTGATGAAAAAAGAGGTGAAAATGCATGAAAACGGTGAAAAAGCATGAAAATGAAAAAAAAATGCTTGTGCCACTGGGTCTCATACGGTGCCCTGGGTCATGTGAGCGGGTCAAACCGCCTTGAATTTCATTCAAATACACTCATTTGATAAAAGGAGTAAAAATGCATGAAAACGACTAAAGATCATGAAAATGGATAAAATGCCTGTGCCACTGTGTATAATATGATGTCATGGGTCACCTGAGTGGGTCAAACTGTGTTGTGTTGTGTTGTCCTTGCGAATGGAGTACCAGGGGTCCTTGCGAAAATATGACAGAGTGTGAAATGGAGTACCAGGGGAGCAAAAAGAAGAAGGGTGAAAAAAGAGGTAAAATGCATGAAAACTGTGAAAAAGCATGAAAATGAATAAAATGCGGGTCACATTATTCATAATATATGCCCCTGAAGCCCATAATACTTCCATGGGAACATGTCAGTGGAGCCTCCAGGCTGAGACTGATTCTACCCGAGGATGAAGCCTTACTTTCGGGTAAAAGTAGTCAGGCAGAGTGCCTGGATCATGGCCGAGAAAAACAAACACATGCACCACACACCTTGGGGTCTATATTCCCCTGAAAGTTGTAAGACTCTGGATGAAAAAATGCCACCTCAGCCTCAAACCAGACACTGGCTGATTCTACCCGAGGACGAAGCCTTATTTTCGGGTAAAAGTAGTCAGGCAGAGTGCCTGAATCAAAAAGATGAAAAGCATGAAAAGGAGTAAAATGCCATCCAAATACACTCCTTTGATGAAAAAAGAGGTGAACATGTGTGTGCGTGCGTGCCTCTAATTCCATCCAGAGACACTCCTTTGATGAAAAAAGAGGTGAACATGTGTGTGCGTGCGTGCCTCTAATTCCATCCAAAGACACGCCTTTGATGAAAAAAGAGGTTGAAAATGCATGAAAACGGTGAAAAAGCATGAAAATGAAAAAAAAATGCTTGTGCCACTGGGTCTCATACGGTGCCCTGGGTCATGTGAGCGGGTCAAACCGCCTTGAATTTCATTCAAATACACTCATTTGATAAAAAGAGTAAAAATGCATGAAAACGACTAAAAATCATGAAAATGGATAAAATGCCTGTGCCACTGTGTATAATATGATGTCATGGGTCACCTGAGTGGGTCAAACTGTGTTGTGTTGTGTTGTCCTTGCGAATGGAGTACCAGGGGTCCTTGCGAAAATATGACAGAGTGTGAAATGGAGTACCAGGGGAGCAAAAAGAAGAAGGGTGAAAAAAGAGGTAAAATGCATGAAAACTGTGAAAAAGCATGAAAATGAATAAAATGCGGGTCACATTATTCATAATATATGCCCCTGAAGCCCATAATACTTCCATGGGAACATGTCAGTGGAGCCTCCAGGCTGAGACTGATTCTACCCGAGGATGAAGCCTTACTTTCGGGTAAAAGTAGTCAGGCAGAGTGCCTGGATCATGGCCGAGAAAAACAAACACATGCACCACACACATTGGGGTCTATATTCCCCTGAAAGTTGTAAGACTCTGGATGAAAAAATGCCACCTCAGCCTCAAACCAGACACTGGCTGATTCTACCCGAGGACGAAGCCTTATTTTCGGGTAAAAGTAGTCAGGCAGAGTGCCTGAATCAAAAAGATGAAAAAGCATGAAAAGGAGTAAAATGCCATCCAAATACACTCCTTTGATGAAAAAAGAGGTGAACATGTGTGTGCGTGCGTGCCTCTAATTCCATCCAGAGACACTCCTTTGATGAAAAAAGAGGTGAACATGTGTGTGCGTGCGTGCCTCTAATTCCATCCAAAGACACTCCTTTGATGAAAAAAGAGGTGAACATGTGTGTGCGTGCGTGCGTCTAATTCCATCCAAAGACACGCCTTTGATGAAAAAAGAGGTGAAAATGCATGAAAACGGTGAAAAAGCATGAAAATGAAAAAAAAATGCTTGTGCCACTGGGTCTCATACGGTGCCCTGGGTCATGTGAGCGGGTCAAACCGCCTTGAATTTCATTCAAATACACTCATTTGATAAAAAGAGTAAAAATGCATGAAAACGACTAAAGATCATGAAAATGGATAAAATGCCTGTGCCACTGTGTATAATATGATGTCATGGGTCACCTGAGTGGGTCAAACTGTGTTGTGTTGTGTTGTCCTTGCGAATGGAGTACCAGGGGTCCTTGCGAAAATATGACAGAGTGTGAAATGGAGTACCAGGGGAGCAAAAAGAAGAAGGGTGAAAAAAGAGGTAAAATGCATGAAAACTGTGAAAAAGCATGAAAATGAATAAAATGCGGGTCACATTATTCATAATATATGCCCCTGAAGCCCATAATACTTCCATGGGAACATGTCAGTGGAGCCTCCAGGCTGAGACTGATTCTACCCGAGAATGAAGCCTTACTTTCGGGTAAAAGTAGTCAGGCAGAGTGCCTGGATCATGGCCGAGAAAAACAAACACATGCACCACACACATTGGGGTCTATATTCCCCTGAAAGTTGTAAGACTCTGGATGAAAAAATGCCACCTCAGCCTCAAACCAGACACTGGCTGATTCTACCCGAGGACGAAGCCTTATTTTCGGGTAAAAGTAGTCAGGCAGAGTGCCTGAATCAAAAAGATGAAAAAGCATGAAAAGGAGTAAAATGCCATCCAAATACACTCCTTTGATGAAAAAAGAGGTGAACATGTGTGTGCGTGCGTGCCTCTAATTCCATCCAGAGACACTCCTTTGATGAAAAAAGAGGTGAACATGTGTGTGCGTGCGTGCCTCTAATTCCATCCAAAGACACGCCTTTGATGAAAAAAGAGGTTGAAAATGCATGAAAACGGTGAAAAAGCATGAAAATGAAAAAAAAATGCTTGTGCCACTGGGTCTCATACGGTGCCCTGGGTCATGTGAGCGGGTCAAACCGCCTTGAATTTCATTCAAATACACTCATTTGATAAAAAGAGTAAAAATGCATGAAAACGACTAAAAATCATGAAAATGGATAAAATGCCTGTGCCACTGTGTATAATATGATGTCATGGGTCACCTGAGTGGGTCAAACTGTGTTGTGTTGTGTTGTCCTTGCGAATGGAGTACCAGGGGTCCTTGCGAAAATATGACAGAGTGTGAAATGGAGTACCAGGGGAGCAAAAAGAAGAAGGGTGAAAAAAGAGGTAAAATGCATGAAAACTGTGAAAAAGCATGAAAATGAATAAAATGCGGGTCACATTATTCATAATATATGCCCCTGAAGCCCATAATACTTCCATGGGAACATGTCAGTGGAGCCTCCAGGCTGAGACTGATTCTACCCGAGGATGAAGCCTTACTTTCGGGTAAAAGTAGTCAGGCAGAGTGCCTGGATCATGGCCGAGAAAAACAAACACATGCACCACACACATTGGGGTCTATATTCCCCTGAAAGTTGTAAGACTCTGGATGAAAAAATGCCACCTCAGCCTCAAACCAGACACTGGCTGATTCTACCCGAGGACGAAGCCTTATTTTCGGGTAAAAGTAGTCAGGCAGAGTGCCTGAATCAAAAAGATGAAAAAGCATGAAAAGGAGTAAAATGCCATCCAAATACACTCCTTTGATGAAAAAAGAGGTGAACATGTGTGTGCGTGCGTGCCTCTAATTCCATCCAGAGACACTCCTTTGATGAAAAAAGAGGTGAACATGTGTGTGCGTGCGTGCCTCTAATTCCATCCAAAGACACGCCTTTGATGAAAAAAGAGGTTGAAAATGCATGAAAACGGTGAAAAAGCATGAAAATGAAAAAAAAATGCTTGTGCCACTGGGTCTCATACGGTGCCCTGGGTCATGTGAGCGGGTCAAACCGCCTTGAATTTCATTCAAATACACTCATTTGATAAAAAGAGTAAAAATGCATGAAAACGACTAAAGATCATGAAAATGGATAAAATGCCTGTGCCACTGTGTATAATATGATGTCATGGGTCACCTGAGTGGGTCAAACTGTGTTGTGTTGTGTTGTCCTTGCGAATGGAGTACCAGGGGTCCTTGCGAAAATATGACAGAGTGTGAAATGGAGTACCAGGGGAGCAAAAAGAAGAAGGGTGAAAAAAGAGGTAAAATGCATGAAAACTGTGAAAAAGCATGAAAATGAATAAAATGCGGGTCACATTATTCATAATATATGCCCCTGAAGCCCATAATACTTCCATGGGAACATGTCAGTGGAGCCTCCAGGCTGAGACTGATTCTACCCGAGGATGAAGCCTTACTTTCGGGTAAAAGTAGTCAGGCAGAGTGCCTGGATCATGGCCGAGAAAAACAAACACATGCACCACACACATTGGGGTCTATATTCCCCTGAAAGTTGTAAGACTCTGGATGAAAAAATGCCACCTCAGCCTCAAACCAGACACTGGCTGATTCTACCCGAGGACGAAGCCTTATTTTCGGGTAAAAGTAGTCAGGCAGAGTGCCTGAATCAAAAAGATGAAAAAGCATGAAAAGGAGTAAAATGCCATCCAAATACACTCCTTTGATGAAAAAAGAGGTGAACATGTGTGTGCGTGCGTGCCTCTAATTCCATCCAGAGACACTCCTTTGATGAAAAAAGAGGTGAACATGTGTGTGCGTGCGTGCCTCTAATTCCATCCAAAGACACGCCTTTGATGAAAAAAGAGGTTGAAAATGCATGAAAACGGTGAAAAAGCATGAAAATGAAAAAAAAATGCTTGTGCCACTGGGTCTCATACG